>NC_042298.1:2261818-2294318 GCF_901000725.2 Takifugu rubripes | reverse complement strand
GCAGCAAACCAGTACAGACTGTTGTGATCACATACATGAAGAAAACCACATCCCTGTTGTTGAAGATAATTGGAGCTGATAAGACCTGTACATCACTCGTCGTTAATGTGACCACAACTGAACTTGTGCGACTTAATTGTGACCCGCTCTGACTTCCTGTAAACACATTACTAGTCTTAGATCTTTTTTTTGTTGCCTCTTCTTCAGTTTGGTTGCTCCTTTACTTGAGAAGATATGACAGGATATGATTTAAAGCGATGTGCACGATTCTCCCTGCGTCCGTTATATTTCACTAATACCGAATAACGAGTGGAATTTAAATCTCCCTCTGCTGCCATAGACCGCAGGACCTTTGTTTCTGCCTCCTGCAGCTTCCACCGGTTTTTGTCCATCTTCCAGTCGAGGCACATTAATCTCCAGTCAGCGGCACAGATCAGGTCAGTCAGGCGTGAAGCCCAACAGACTCAAATCTTCAATTCGCTCGAGGGTTAACCACAAAAACTGTCGAGAGGGGACGGGGAGGTATGTTGGATTGGAAGGAAAACCCGAGTCTTCAGTATCCTTTAGACAGTCACAATATTAAAGGAGCTGCTGTTGCTTTCATTCTTCTTGTGTGAAAAAAGAACTGGAAGTTCAGGAACCAAATCATGACAGTTTTGCTCCTTCACAGCCCAGATCAATCAAGTCCAGACATACCTGACCTCTGCTCGAGTCTGTTGCATTTAAGTAATTCTTGTTTTATATTTATATATATATTCTGCTTATTATCTTTGCACTCCTCACTTCTAAAATGCTTCATTTACTCCTGTAAATAAGGCAGCCTGTTAAGAAATGGATGGATCATGCATGATGCCACATGTAGTGTTACATTTCTTCCAACCTGGGCTAAAATCAGCTCGCTAAACTGTGAAATATGTATTTTACACTCTGACCAGTTGTCACCATTTAGTAGAAAAAGGAAGCAGAATGTCAGACGTGTGATGAGGAAACTCGAGTGTTTCTGTGGCTGGAGAAGATTTTATGCTTTCTGAAATTACGCCTGAGATAATCCGGCTCCTGCAAATCAGCAGTTATCGTTCTCTGTGGTCTCTGCACATCCTCTCGCTTCCTTCTCTTTGGTTTCCACCGTCAGTAAATATAACTCACCACGTAGTCTAATGAGAGTATGGTTAGCATGGTTGCCACTCTGTCTCCATGTGACTGCTGGCAGGAGAGCTGCTGCAGAAATTAGGCATGGTGAGGTAACTGATGCTGGCGTTTATGGGCATCCAAATATTCTTCCTATAACCACAATCCAACCTTGAGAGGTTGAAGCTTGTTGTTGTTTGTATTTTATTTAAAAAAGAAAGCTGGAGAAAAGTACTGAATACAAAGGCCAAAATGAAAGGTTATGAAAGCCATTCGAATGATGTTGCCAATTGTACACAATTCTACACATACTGTAATTGTATTTAAGTGCTGGACAAAGTTTTCATGGTCAGCAAGTTTATAACTATTCAAACAACACTTTTTTTTGGTGGAATGTGACATTATTTCAACTAAACTTTTGGAAACATAGCATCAACACGTTAACATCTCTACAGCTAGCAGGCTAATTTGGAGACAAGCTCTTATAATCTCTCAGCCCTTAAGTCATTTTTTAAATGGTTGGGCTGGTAGAACAAAAAACAAACAAAACATCAGTGTCACAAAAGAAGAATAACACTGCCAACATCAGCGTGAGTCTGCCTGAAATAATTTAGCTACCACCAAGACATAAAAGACAAGAGACAAACAGGGAGGTTTAAGTAATAACAGAGCATTTTAGAGTACAGCAGATTTAAAAGGTTCAGCCTCAGCCTCCGGGGGATGAGGAGGATCCAACAACTTTCAGGCTGAAGTGCATCCCTGGCAGGAGATCATTCAAGAAGCTCCGAGGAGAGGAGGGAGCAGAACGTTGCTTCCTCTTCTTCTTCCAGCTCGGTTCTGCAGGATATCGACTTGTTGCAGACAGCCAGTGGGGGCATTTTGAACAAGCCTGTTTTGTGTCTGCCTGCCAACATGCTCCACATGAGTAGGCCCATAACAAAGCTGTCTAATTATGAGGGTACTTGTTATTACATAAAGTCAGCAGAGAGAAGGTGAAGAAAGAGGCCACATAAGTTTGAAAAACATCATGGGGATGTGATCAAAGGGCAGGTTTCTTATTTACACAATGTCATTGCTCCATCTGCCGCACTTTAGTAGAGAGCAACTGGGGGTTTTAGAAAGAACAGACTTTTTTTTGACATTAAGAGCAATTTAAATTTACACCGATCATGATTTTCTTTAAAAAAGTGTTTCAGTCATTTTATTGTTTGACTGCAGCGGGAGCGACGGTAACGTGGGTTCTCTGGTCAGTGACGACAAAACAGGAGAATAGAAACCATCACAGGGAGTGTCGGGACAAGGTAGCTCCGCCACAGCTGAGTAGCAGGTGAGGACGCGCCTCCGATCCCGGCCGTGGCCAAGCGAGGAGTCAGCAGCTGCTCCTGGAAGGTGAAGTCATCCATCACCAAGTTATCGGCCAAGTCTGAGAGGACGGGACAATGAAAAATATGTCACGGGGGGCTGAAATACAGTCACAAAAGCAGCACACGTGTGGCAAATCTGTCCTCGTGCGGCTAAATGACTTTCACAGCTGTGGCAACAACGCTCCACAGATGTCACGTGACACAGACCGGACTGTACGGATGAATATTTTACTGGGAGTGCTGAAATGTTTAGCTGGAAGAAAAACAGGATGCATGAGGTCATGTCTTAACTGTTGATATGTACATATTACAGTATCAGCTCATTGTTGAAGGGATGAATAGAACCCACAGAACAGGGACAGTGGTTATTTATGCCAGCTGACTTTAAATGAACACTAAAAGTCAAATGATTCAGTTTTGATCGGATCTGATTGACATTTCGTCTGAGATTTATTGATTGTGATCTTTCAGTCAATTTCTTACAGTAAAGACA
This sequence comes from Takifugu rubripes, assembly GCF_901000725.2. Lineage (NCBI taxonomy): Eukaryota > Metazoa > Chordata > Actinopteri > Tetraodontiformes > Tetraodontidae > Takifugu > Takifugu rubripes. The sequence goes on along the minus strand of NC_042298.1, from coordinate 2,291,333 downwards.
TGTGTGACAACAATAACCCGGGCACTTAAGATCATTCAACATGTGACTCTTTTGAGACTATAAAAGGAGAACAACAATGTTTTGATCCTAATTCCATAGAAGTCAGACATTTAAGGTTCAGGGGATGAAAACTACCAGGACAAAGATGACTGCTTGAATGGAACTCCTTGAAAATGAACTGTAAACTATATAGAAGAGAACCTCTGTGTCCCCAGAAGGTACTTTAACACACCCAGTCCTCACTGTCATAGCGCATGGAAAAGATTCAAGGTATCTGGGACACAAAATCACTGGAACGATTTGGCATCTCTACATGTGGACGACTGCGTCTACTCCACGTGTAACTTTCTCCTGTGCGTCCTGTGATTACCCAACAGTAAGGCAGTAAACTGAGAATGTGGTGAACTCTCCGGCTCCCTCCGTGTTTTTCACTCAGGAAATGTGGAGCGTTGCTCAGCGGTGCTCAGGAGGCTTTGGTGCAGGCTGCAGCGCTCACCTGCTGCTCTGCTGCTTCGCGTCCACAGCTGTTCTCCCGCTGACGCTGAGCAGAACACTGTGCATGTGTGTGTGTCCCTAACATAATTCTCTCCCCGCATACACACACGCATGTCCGTGCACACTCGACCACTGTCACATCTGAGCACCTAAAAATAACCCAGAGCTCAGCAGTGAATTATCTGTCTTATCTGATCTGTCTGCTGTTTTCCCTCTTGGACGGGACCTGATCTAAAGGGACAGTGGGGCTGATCTATAGCGTGAGATCTGAAGGAAGGGATAGTGGCAGTCCTGGAAAGCCTTGATAGGGTCTCGCTGAAGAGAAAAGCAGAGAATGAGGCCCTCACATTTGGGTCCCACACAGGCCCCAGAGAGGACGGAGACAAACAAATCAGCCCGGCTCTAAAGAGCACCCTCAATGAGGGTCTTCACAGTTACAAGACAATCTAAACAGAAGCCGGGACACGATTAACTCGTTGTCATGTCCCGTGTCCTCCAACAATTCAGCGGGCAGCCATTTTTCAAGGCTGTGAAAGAATGATTTGTCATCTTTGACAGCGGCGCACTGTACCGCCGAGCCAATTAAGTTCAAGGTGCAATTGGATACGGCTCTTACACACACGGTGAATGAGGAGTAGGGTGCAGGGCATCGTCCAGATTGGTTTCTGCTGTGTGTGGGGGATTGAGTGGGGCTGCGAGTGTGTTTTGTGAGAAAGGAGGGGGGGCCTGAGCAGGAGATCCTTCTGTTCCTCTGCTTTACTGTGGAAAAACCATCTGTACAAAAGGAGGGGGCGGGCACCGTTTAAACATTTCAACACGTGAATCCCCTCAGAGGAGCTGTGTTCTACAGCCTTTAAAAACAGCCCAATGGGGACAGAACACTACACAAACATAGATATCAATGCCCCCTGCTACAGAGCTTGGACTAATAATATCCTGGTATCATAATGATAAAAACCTGCATCTTTGGGCGAGGGAGGGGGAGAGATGGGAAAGAGAGGGAACAGGAAGGTGGACAGCAGACATGGACAATGGGACTACGTCCTTGCAGCTAACGGTGCCACCAGGACGGAGTGAGAGCGACTGTTCATATGGACTGTGTGAGACATCATACCTGGAATTTCACCTACATTCCTGGATTTCATTTTCCTAAAACTATTGTTTTTCTGTGGCGGTCATACGCGAACCACCAACCCGGTTAAAACACAGTTTCGGCACCTTGAATTTAAGGGCTGTGTGTGAGTTAACTGATCTTTCCGCTGCGATGAATCAACCACTCGACCAGTTAATCTAGTGCTGGTAACAACCCTGAATGTTTTATCTGTTATTGGCCTGAATGACTGCAGTGGGCGATGACCACCATTCCTATAAGATGGTTATAAACTAAAGCCTGTAGACAACAGCAGTTTACCCCGAGACCTCCTTCTGTATAAAAAACATTATTATAGCAAAAACATGACCTCAGCAAATCTAATATTGTGGGGCAAATGCTGAGTGGACCACTCAGGAACACCCACTGACAAATTCTGCATCCTTCCCTCTACCTTTCAATTCCTTTAGCTCAGTGGCCAATGGCTGAGTTATTATTACCCTTGTGGCAAATGTGTACCTTCATGGTCTAGTACAGTTTATTCAGCACATGTGTGCTGGGCTCAAAGACCTTTTTTGGTCAGATAAGTATGTGGAATGTTAAGTCTCCAAACACAGGTGCTTCTTATGAAACCAGAGAGATAGTTTAGATTGCTGCTACATTGGCAGACAATGTGTGCACATAAGGCAGCAAAGCTGGTCAAATTTGATCTAGCTTCAAGATTCGGCAGCTCAAATGATATTATGGTTTCCGAGGTAAAGCAAATATTTTATTACTGGCTTGATCTCTGCAAAGCTGCTCACTTAAATAGTGATCTCAGCATATTTAGGCCTTGACTGGTTAATATGTGTTCAACCCTCCGTTCTCTGATAGGAGCTGCTGTAAAGTCCACCAGCCGTTGTGATATATTACACTTTTATTGATGATATCCTGTTCAGCCATTTGGACGTGCCATACTTCTGTCCATGGGATGACGGGACTGTGACTGTGTGTCTTCACACCCACAAGCTGACCACAGGGGTTTTCGGCTAGGCTTCGAGAGCCGGGCCAAGAAAAACGGGACGCCCAGAGGAGGCCCTGCCTCAGGCCCCTGCAACAGCCTCGCTCTCTGTGCTGCTGTGGCCTCGCAACCTCCACAACACTTACTGTTATTCTAGGCTGAGATCCTCCCACACGGAGGGCAAGAGAGAGAGACAACGCCACTGAGGACGCAGAGGGAGAGATAGAATGATGTCACGCTAACGGGGCGATGGGCAGAAGTCATTCATGAAAAGAACAAAAGGAGAGAGAACATTTGGTTGCAGAGAAACAAATCAGAAACGTCCGCATGCGTAGCGTCAACGGTTGTCACGGCTGAACGGAAAGAATGAGGGAACATAACGAGAAATCAAAGCTTCAAAGAGAGTTATAAATTTTAGCCAAGGATTCTTTACAGTACAGGCTCAGCGAGAGTGGAAAGTTGTGTGTGAGACGGCCAAAAAGCCCCCAACAGATCAAACAAAGAGTTAATTCTGTACTGGAGCAAGGGGGCTTGTTCAGGGTGGAGAGATTTTCCGCGTACAGAGGGAAGCCTGTAACCCCGGGTAGGTCTGGGGTCGCCACTAACGCGGGGTCAGAGGTTGGCAGGGAGTGCCGGTCAGGGGTGTTTCTGGAGACGTGGAACAATGACGGTTCTTATCAGTGACGGAGCGAGATAGAGGCTGACGCGCAGCGGTTGCAAGAGCAGCCGAGCTGGTCAGCATTCCCGCTTGTCCTGGGGGATGTCCTGGTCAGTCAGCGACCAAGGAATGCATTCCTCGGATACTAACTTTATCTTTTAATAATGAAGGAAGCTGTCATCCCACACAGATCTGTTTACATTCTCCTCCCGGCTCAACAGTCGGCCGCAGCAGGAATCTTGGTCGGCCGACTCAAATGTGTTTGTTGTGCGAGGGTTCCTGCCAACAAACAGGCAAACGTCTCCTTACATTCCTGTTCCTGGAATGGCAGACGCGAGGCGCAGCCAAGTATGACAATTCAGCCGGTCTGAGCGTATATGCAGAGTCCTGTTAACCAGTGTGGCTCTTTGAGGCCTTTTTAGTGGTGAGCCTGTGGTTTCCTCAGCTGCTCAGAGTCTGTCAACAATGGCGCTCTGACATTATTCACTGCATCGCCGACTTCCTGTGAAAAAAAATATCTGGAAAGACAAGAATCTGAGAGGCTGGACTCGAGGAGAGTTTAGGAGAGAGTAAAGGGTTAACATATAGAAATGCACACGAGCCATACTTTTAGGCCAACCATAGTTTTAGGGCAAAATGGCTGCAGTGTGTCCTGTGGTGGTGAGTGGTGGAGCAGCGGCCCTCAAGAATAGTCCTCCTGTGTGCAGCATGTTTGTGCACTGCGGCTGAGCTGATGGACATGACCCAGGAATGGGCCTGGAACCAATTTAGGGTGTCCAAAAAGTGCCTGTGAATGCACATAAAGCCTTTAAGCAAACAAACGCGCTTCCAAGAGGTACACAGAAACCCTGCAAACTTCATAAACCTGCAAAATGAATCAAGCTCTCCTCTCATTTCTCATCTTCTCTGCTCCTCATGTATGGATAAAATGCAGTGGTGAAATTCCTCTCCCCCCACCTATGCTACACTGAGTCATATTCCATAGCCGGGGACACACAGAGCCTTTTAGATGGGATGAATGGCAGAGAAAGCTCAGTACAGTACTAGCCTAGCGTGTTTGCACAGATGGTGCTGAGTTTAATTATTTTTGTGTGGGGTGTGGAGAAGGTGGGGAAGGAGGAGGATGTTGAACACTGGGTCAGGGCAGTTTCGGTGTGCGTCAGTCGGAACAAGGCTTTTCTCAACCTGCTCCCTAGTTTCCTAAATCGAAATTCAGAATGAATACATTTTAATATTACTTATAGGTGTAATTGGTACTCATTGTTTCCTTCCCCACCTTACACTTTTCATTCTGTCCCATGGAGTCAGGGAGAGGGGGTGCTCCACCTGGCCGTCCCCCTGTGGACAGCACCTTCTCATCTATTGGGGCAACAACTCAAATTAGGAGTTTTATGGAAGCCCGCAGATCTTTAAGGTGGAGGCAACGTGGATGGATCCACCCAGAGGTGCCAGAGCAGCATCTGCTTTATAGCTATTTGATGAAGACATGTGGCAAACACTCCCATGGAGGACAGGCGCCGTGAGACTCACCTATCAGGTGCCGTGGGTCAGAGGTCACATCTGCAGCTAATTAACATACCAGGTTCTCTTATTGGCAGCATGTAAAGCGGCCAGTCTGACATGCAGAGTAACGCTAACCCACTGTATCAAAAGGTGGGTTTGTCTCTTTCTGCTCATTTTCCCGCATTCAGACGTCTTTCATTTACTCGGCCCATTATTCCAGACATGACATTTGCAGCTGACCCGAAAGGCGAGACGAGCTGCTCTTCATAAGCCGCATGTTTCACATTACGGGAATATTTCCACTTTGTATTTTGCCAAACCCCCGCTGCTGATAAAATCCTCGCAAGCTTTTAGAAAAGCAGAGCTCCCCTTCAGGGCGCTTTACAGTGACCGAACGTCTGAGCGCAGAACTTTAACAACAGGCCTATTCACGGAGCTCCTGCTGAGCGCGATGAGGGATGCAGCACATGGCAAATGCTCATCCAACGAAACGTGAAGACACGCAGCTTTGAGCTTCTGGGCTGTGGCACAACCCTCCGACTTGATGTTTCCAAATGGCAAAACAACATTGGACATGTTTTCTTAGTCCACCAGTAAGCAGCAGACTGTTGAATGGACGCCATTATGAGTGAGTGGGAACGGAGCGGCCGTCCCTGTTTGAGCGTGCACGTTTCTGTTAAACGTGTCCACGGTTTCCCACTTTAGCTTTCCAACCTGAAACGACTCACCGTGAACACAAAGTTTGTACCAGCTTTGACTTTCTTATGTGGTGTGTTATATAATAATAAACTCAGGGAGAGCAGAAAAGTGAGTTAAGGATAACGATGAGGTCACGACAGGGAGTTCCTTGATTTGGAGGATTTAGGAAAACAGGAATCAAAGCTGATCATCCTCAAAAAAGATGGATATTTGACACAACAGACTGGAGGATTTAAGGTTTTATGTCATATTAGATAGCGGTCTTTAATACTATGGTGCCTCTCATCACCTTTTAAATGTAGTCGCACATCTGCATCAACCATTCCCACCCCGGATCAGGAGAAACAACCGAGGGGGACGGGCTGCGGACAGAACCACTGACATTAGTTTTCTGTCACATGATCATGCTTCTCTTTAGTGGCTCCTTTAAGAAGCACTCAGCTATAACAACTCAGGTAAACACAAGTGTTCTGATTTTACAGGTGTGGAAACCACAAGGGACAGTTATTAATGGTTAGACCTGTTCCTGGTGCGGAATGCTGCTGTGTGTTGTCTGAATTGTGCACGTGGTGTTTAGTAGGTGAGAAGCATTGATGGTTGGGAGTTCTGCACAGGAATCTGTACAGAGAATACCTGATGACAGATTAGCAGCTATACTGAGCTAAACTTAAAGCAAAAGAGCGCAGATATTTGCACCTCATCTTGTGTGGGTTGACCTTTGAACCCTTGCCCTCTTGCCCCCAACCAAAAAGAGTTTCACCTTCACATCCTTATGGCTTTGGAGGACGATTTGTCCTGTATGATCTTCTTTTTTTAATCAATGTGTTTAATTAATGCAACATGCGTGTTTGGACACTACAACCAGATCATTCTGAATGGCCCCAGAAACAGGTTTAAAGACGTCTGAATATTAGCCTGTCAGAAAAGCTGAGTTTGGATATTTACTGCATTCTTGCGCTCCTTTTTGTTTATTATCACACACTGTTGTCTTGAACTTGGGCCTTCAGTGGTCTCACGTTAGTGGGAGGATCTAACAGTGCTGCTGCCTCTCTGTGGTTGGTCTTTGTTGGCCAGTTCTACAATAGAATGATTTTTAATTAATATTCCATTGATTGGGCTCGTGAACTCTACCCCCGGGGCTTTGGCCCAGGTAAGCTTGTCCTTTGACAGAGTCAACATTTGTGATGGTCATCACAGGCTATCAGTGGTTATCTACGTATCAGCCAATCAGGAGAGGCTGGTCAGGGTCTGCAAATACATATGCTGAGCTACAAACAGGCTCAAACAGGTAATTATCTGCCTACGGGCATCATTTTGGGAAAACAGACCGCGCGACGTCATCGACCTGGTGAAAGATCCGTGAAGAGGGAGTTTATTTACTGCTGTGGTCCAGGATATGAGCAGCATCAGAGAGAAGCACTCTCATGGCCCAGTTGGGAGAGTTGACCCTGCAGGATTCGAGCAACCGCCCCGGGGCCTTGCGCTCGCTCACTGTACGCCAAACCCAAATCTCTGCCACAACATCCCCAACTGGAGGACTACTCCCTCTGCCATGTTTGCTCAGCTGCTTCGGCTTTGTGTCCACATATCGAACCCCTCATCTCTGCTCCCTGTCTGTTTTCTCCCTCTCCGCCTGTTTGGTTTCTTTTCTTCCATCAGTTTGTAGTTTCATTTCTTCCTTTATTTGTCTTTTGGAGAACACGACTGCTGCTTCCGAGGAACCGAGAGCAGGAAGGTCCAAGGTCGAGGTGTGGTTGCACGAGGAAGTCCCCCATCTGTCGTATGCTGTCCTGTACAGTAGCCGTGTTAAAGGTTCTGAATTTCAGGGAATCTTAACCATTCAGGAAGCCTTGTACAAACTCATGCGGCAGTATTCTTCTCTAGCTGGACCATGGTTATTACAGACGAGTCATCAGGACATGAAACAGGAATGTGCAGCAGGAAATGAAGTCCTACTGCAGCTCTTCCGGTCTGAGTAGCTGTATTGTAGCTGTATTTTCAAGGTGGGTGCACATCAGGCATGTAGGGGTCAAAGGTGAGGGAGCCAGGTCTGATGCAGATGGAGAATTTGGGCTTAAAATCAATTCACTTGACACCAAATGTTCAGAAATGTAAACTAGAAGGTTTTTTTCCTACCTGCTGCCGAATGTGCTCCTCTGGTTAGAGTAGTTAACACGTGCCACTGGGTGGTTAATAAATACTACAGCAGTATGGATGCCACATATCACAGGAGTCTATTTTCAACATATCGGCCTCACCTGCAAAGACGCGTAAGCGTTTACGGCGTGGTGGAGGGCCCAGGCCCGACACGCCAGCGCACTCATCTTCATCGTCACAGTCACCGCTCTGGAACCCCTCCTCACCGCCGTCGCTCCATCCTCCGCGTGACCGGGCTCTCCAGCGCTTCTCGGATGTCGTGAGCTGCAGCAACTGTGTGGGAAAGCAAGCGGATGTCAGAGGTGAAGGTCGCGCCCCCCCTCGGATGGAACGCCGCGAGGCAGATCCCATCAAAACCATCGCTGCCATTATCCAAACTGGAGTTATAATCCGAGGGGAGACCAGAGGAGGCAAATGAGCAAACGGCCCTCGGCAAAGAGGAAATGCTCTTATATGACTGAAACAACTGATATTTGGAGAGAGTGAGTGTGGAGAGTTTGGAGAGTTCCAACATCTGTAGGCAACAGCACGCAACAGCCAATAACAGTATCCTGGTGGTCTGTGTAGCGATGTTCAGCTGATGCATGGAGCTCCACAAATTAGAGCACAACACTGCACAAATCATGAAATGGGCCAGTTCTGGGCCGCTGCCCCGCTTCTCTCCTCACTGTAAGACTAACCACGTTACCACCAGGCAGAAGACAAATGCTGTCAAAGCACGCTTCGTCGAGCGGACCGAGGCTCTGACTCTATGAAATTTAGGGGGAGAAAAAAAGCCAAAAGCCAACTGGTGCGATTGTGTTGATTCTGGCAAACGTCCTGGCCATGAGTGGTTGTCTCAGGGCAACAGAGATACAACAACACAACAAAGCACATTCTGTCCATGTGGACATGAGGTCTGAGCAACTAAAAGGAGAACACACCCACACACACATACCCTTAAAAGGTTTACATGTGTGCTGTAGAAATTACAGTCTGTTGGCTACTGTACCAGTTATAGACCGGTATGTGTGTGTGTGTGTGTGTGCGTGTGTGTGTGCGTGTGTGTGTGTGTGTGTGCGTGTGTGTGTGCGTGTGTGTGTGTGTGTGTGTGTGTGTGTGTGTGTAAACAATATTGAAAAACCTCTGTCTTCCTCACCGGACAGAACAGAACCATTAAATAAACCCATATACCGAACTGAGCAAATAAAAACAGCTCATCTGAACTCACCCGTGATAAACATGTTAGACAACACGGTGGATCTGGGCCCATTTCTCAGCTTCCACCATGTCACACGTGAGTCACAGCTCGGCGAGTTGCTGAGCAGATGTGTGTAAAACCGGCCCTTTTGCCTTCCATACTTCTTCTCATTTCACCACTCTGCTTCCATCCCTGTTTTTTTATTGATTTCCGTTCCATCTGCACATGTCAGCGTGCTTTTCTGTTGTTATTTTGGATGTCTGGGAGAGAAAATTGAGCTCATATGGGCTTCACCTGAGGTCAGCGGCGCTGTCGGCCTGCAAAATTGAGTATTTTATGCATGTGTGCCTAACAATATATTTAAAATCACATTAATCATACAATTACATCAGCCAAAAGATAAACAGCTATGTTCCCTCCACTGGCATAAAGCAGTCAGTCTGTGTTTTACTGGAGACAATAAAACCTTATGTTTAACAAGAGAACACACATGATTGTGTTCCTGCACATCTAATAAATCCTCATACATCACATTAAGACCAGACATGGAGGATGACAGCATCTCTAAACGCTTGTCCAGTCAATCCAACAGGTGGACGGACAGAAAGTCACAGGCAGGATAGCTGATGGAACATGTGGTCACCTGCTATAGAGCCCAGAAACTTTACACATAATGAAAACCACATTTGCCTCCATCTGTGTCCTCTGTATCCTGGCAACAGAGGATTACAGTACACACCCTTTAAAATTCAGATAAATAACAGATGAAAGAGGGAGGAAAGATGCAGCTCGGGGAATTTCAGCATGAAATTCCAAAAGAAAAGTGTCAGGACTGAGGGCAAATGAACAAAAACAGCTTTTATTTTCCCTTGTTAGCATCCTGATGCTGTGGTGACGCGAAGGTTGCTCAATCCATCGGGAATATCTGAGGATATTTTGTTCCATTTCATTGGGAAGAATTAGGTTGTATCTAAGCATGTGCCAAATTATTTAAATCAAGCAACCTTCTTTTGACACCTTTTTGAGACCTATAACAAAGATCAAAGAGCTGCTTCTCACAGCCTTTTCTTAAAATTGTAAATCTCATGGTTCATAAAAGGGCACAAGTCTGGAGGAAACAAGATCCAAAACATACAGGCTCAAAACAGCACCATGAACAGCATAATAAGCATCAGGTTTTGGCAATGTAAATACATCAATCAGTCAGTCACATTTGCTCTGGTCCCTGCAGGATTCCTCAGTGGCAGCGAGGTTCTGTTAGCTGACAGACTCTGGCACTGCTGCGTTAGCAGGGAGGGGTCGTCTCGTGTCCCCGGAGGACGGCTGAGCCTCAGCATGAGCTGGTGAGAGCCTCCCGATTTACCGCAAGAGGCAGAAACCACAAGTTGCTTTGGGTTGGAATCTTCTGCAATTAAAATACAGAAACCGCGAGCAAAAGGAAGCAAGGAAGCAAATAAAAGTGACATTTTTAGGGAAACGCTCAGTATGTTTTTCATTAAGAGAGAAAATCTGGCATTCTCACTTTTCCCTTTTCCCCATTTTCTTTCAGAGTTCCGTGGGGAATTAGCTGGGAAAGACATCTGGACACACATAAAATTTAATCAGGATGGCTGTATGCATCCTGCCACAAAGTTAACTGAGCCATAACACTAAAGTGCAAGTCACACCGAGGAAAGGCGGGTTTAAAGGCCACATGCGAGGTCCAAACAAGTGGCTAGCTGCTGAACGCCGGCCAGAGACGCAGAAACCACAAGTCTGACACGTGACCTGATCTCTGCGTCGGGTCAGTGTTCAACATGACGGCTGCCGCTGAGCTCCACAGCTCCGGACCCGGCTGAGCCAGCATGGAGGTCGGGGTGGACGTCTCAGTCCAAATGATATAAAAACAGCAAAAAACACAAACATATTTTGTGAAGTGAAATGAAAACCTTTAGAGGACGCTGCAGGGATATGAGGGATCTAGAAAAAAGGGGATTCTCGATCGCGTGTGTGGCTGCAATCAGACCCTGTGTTATGTCCTCTTTACGCATAAAACATGTCTGGACACGCTGCTCATGACTCGGCTCGGGCGGAATTTGCTTCCCCGAATGTTTCTATCAATGCTCAACACATCTTGTCTGCAAATCTAATCTACAGAACTTCAGGCCTCGGTTCCCAGTACCCAAACAGACCCCTGCCTACCCGAGGCTACGTTCTAAAAGAAAATTAGGATTCTGAGAGACGTAAGTCAGCCCTGCTCTGCTGCATGTTTCCACTAGAACAGCAGCTCTTCCCACCGGAATCTCCGTGTCACCATCTTCCGTAAAGGATCTAGCAAGCAACGATCACGTCCGGGTTTAATTAATATGCCGCCTATCTTCACGTGACCTGTGTAACCGTGACATTGGAGCTTGTGTTCAAAGATCAACAACCAATTTTAAACTGAATTCCATTAAATTCTGTGCCCAGAAGAGCTGCTGGAGTAGAAAAGAGGGACACTGGAGGTAAAAAGAGCGAACCCTGTTTCAGCTGATAAACCCTGCCTCGCCGTCCGTTCATCCAGCTCCTACCGACCTCTGACCTCGCCTTCCTCTCTGTTCTCGTCCGTCCCCAGCTGCCCGTGCTTGAGCAGTCGCACACAGGCAGCGGAGCCTCAGACAGTTAATGCAGACGAGATTAATTTCCTGATGGTAATTCCAGTTGGACCGGAGCAACCGGAGGGGAAAAAAACGGAGCTCTCCATTCCAGCGGGATGGACACGTCCACGGTCGTCTGAGCTGGTGAGGTTGTTTTCCTTTCGCCTGGACAGAATGTCTGGACTGTTAAATGTTAAGATCGCAACATTAATTCAACCGCTCCCGTCAGCTGGACCGAAACCTTAAAGCTCCTGTGGATGTTTTCTAAAGCCTGTGGTGAAAATTCAAGTAGAATATTGAGTGACGTGTTCCGGAGAGCGCACCGATATTGGAGCTCAGGTTTCATCGTTTGTTTCATCGAGTTTCCACAGAGTAAATAGTTTTTTACAAACAGATATGTCACTATTCTGGAAGAGTTCTTCAACCATGTTCTCACGGTGGCCTGGAACACTGGGAGCTTTCACATCAGGCTCCTTAAGATCATTTCTGGGAATAGAAGACAAATGCAAAGAAGACAATGAGCATGGTCCTGCTCGAGGTTTGGTCCTGTTAAAGGGGAGTGTTCCAGGCCCAGGCCCTGGTTTTCTGTAAAGCATCTGGAGACAAATCTTGATAGTGATAGACGCTGTATAACAGTATTAGAAAGATGAATCGAATGAAACGAAGATGGTGTTTCTAAATACTGAGACGCTGGCCCTTTAACAACAGTCATGGTGTTGGAATCTTAGCAAAAATAATAAAAAGAAATGACCATTTAATAGAGTGCAGCAGCAGCAGGAGGAGAAGAGAGAAGAGAGCGTGGGGAGCCAGACCTGCCCAGTGCCATCATTCTGGTCCCACTAGAGTTTGCTGGGGTCCACGTGACTGTGACATCAGTGCGACATCCAAGAGGAACCCAAATGAGATTCTACCACAGAACCCACCTCCACTGTGCCACAGGTGGCGGTTTTAGAAGCTCAGCACTGACAGAAGCATTATGGGTAGGCATGTCAAATGAGGCTCTGAGGAGTCATGTCCCTCAGGTGCCCCCCCGGAAGACGCACTAATAACACCAGCCGTCCACCTCGCCTTATTCCGACCCATAATCTAACGGGAAGCGCTCAGCATGTAAGAGGTGGCTGATGACATTTGCATTAAACCACAGAGGCCATAAAGTTGCATAATCTATACATTACACACACACAGTTAAGTCAACGAGGGCATTTTCTGTCCTGGATACGTCTGAGATTCTGCTCAGCAGAGCGGAGGGGACCCTGCAGCAGTAGAAACTGTCCCCTGTGGAATTAATGCCCCTGTTCTGATCATATTAATGACGCTCCTCAGCACACGGTCATTGGGTCAGACCAGTGTTCTCTAGAGCAAATCATGGCCCTCAGACAGCCCTGGGTCCCAGAGTCGTGTGTGACAGAGACGGATGTGCTGATGTCTCCCAGAGCCCCAGGTCAGCCCCATGGCTCTGTTGTTGGACCACTACTGTTGCTGCACAGATAAAGAGAAAATGGCTGAAAGGAAACACATTTGTGAGTTGAGTTTTTAGTTAAAAATGTTAAAATAGTTAAAATGTGAGTTAGTGCAGAGCCCCAATGCTGTTTCGACCCCCCCGAGAGAAAAGCCACGCCAAACAAAAGGCAGAGAAGATCCCTGACCTTCACAGGGAAGGCCCTCTGATGACCCAGCAGAGACAGGAAACGGGAAGTGTGACCCCTGACCCCTCTGGAGGATCCTCTTACACAGTAACTCATGATTATGCCCAGTGACAACAAGTACAGGATATAGATCCTAGCAGGGCTGAGGAGGGATCCTCTGCTGCTTGGGCTTCTGTTTGCTCAGAAATATTAGATTAAAACACACGAAAGCGTCATACACACGCATTCAGAGGAGTGTGTGCTGCTTCCTGCCCATAGTGCCTGGTGCCTGGCTTGTGCAGCAGGGTTTTTATAAGCCAACTGCTCGGTAATTATACCCAGTGGAGTGATAGTGGTGTGGGAGCAAAGGGGTGGAGCGCTAAATGGGGGGGTTCAGACCTCAGGGCTAATGGTGGTGGTTAGTGTGTGTGTGTGTGTGTGTGTGTGTGTGTGTGTGTGTGTGTGTGTGTGTGTGTGTTAGGAGGTCACGGAGGTGAGGAGGAATGGGTGGCAATGGTAGACGCTCTGTTTAAGCCTCATTACCAGGCAAACTAATTGGGAGGGAAAAGACCCTCAAATGCTCTGTCTGACCTCTTAGCCAGCGGGGGTGAAAGCCACAGTGGGAGGTGCGCGTGTGTGTGTGTTGGTCACTACTACTACCAATAGTAATAATAACAATAATGATAAAAACTTAGCGCAGTTTCGGGTAGATGAAAGGACATTGTGTGTGTGTGTGTGTCCAGATCCTCAGACCAGGTGTCACACCTCATTTAAGAAGCCCTCACAGCTTATGCCTGATCTCATACACGCCAGCAGAGCAGCCCTCCTTCCACCTCCATTTCCACATCAGTTGTTCTTCACACACATAAAAGCGGGCAGGCGAGAGGACAAAGACCCCGAGGGCATCTATTAAATAGTGCCTCCAAAGCCCTCAGTAAATAACATCAAACACATCGCAGACTCTTTGACTGGAGAGAGCATAATGGCCAGGTTAGCGCGTGTACGTTTACAAAACAGCAGGGCTCGTCTGACACCCGTGGTGTCTATTAGTCTGCCTGGGAGCAAAGTCACCGGAACGGGATCTGTTGCTGCTGCGCCGGAGCGGCTCTGCCTCCGATATTTGCTATAATTATACCTGCGTCCATGTGTGGCCGCCATGAACTGCTTCAAGTGCCTGCAGTCAAGACGGTCTTAGCACAAGTGTGTGAGCTCTATATTCAAAGGTGTAATCTGTGTACGCATGTACAAGGTGTCAAGAACACACTGGCCAGGCTCCGGTGGCCCAGAGGAAGTCAGGCTGCGTGATGGAATTCGTGGCGCTTAGGCTCTGGTTTATTTTCCGCTGTGGATTCCTCCTACCTGCAGGATTTTCCCAGGTCCTGGCTTTAATTAGACTAGGAAGCCGAGAGGAGAGGAGGGGAATTTAGGGTTTAAGAACTATGCGGAGGGGGAGGAGGAGGAGGAGGAGGAAGAGGAGGAGGAGGAGGAGGAGGGTGACAGAACTGGAGTCTGTCACACACAACTCAGCACAGCTGGAGAGCTGCGGAGCAACAAGCAGGAAGCTATAACGGCCGATAAAGCCTGCAAAGCGAATGAAAAATGGAGGCTTCTGTGCGCGAGTCTTGAGACGTGCAACCAGGAAGAGGCTGTGTGAATAATCCAATGAGGTCTGACCCTCCAGAACCAAAGGGATGGTGGGGGGGGCGTGCTCTGTAATCAAAGGCCGGTCTCATAATTGGCCTATTTCACCGCGAGCTCAACCATCTCCTGTGAGATTAAACGCCGAGACGAGAAATCTGATACTCTGGGAAGCTAAACAGATGTTCTGGAAAAACAAACTGCTCAGAACAAGAACACATCACCAAACTAATATGCTCTAATTTGGGAACGCTGCCTTCGCGCAAGGGAACCAGCTCAGGTCGGTTTTCACGCCGCCAAAGTATTAATAGAGCGGCGAAGGCACAGCGAGACCCTCGTCGCAAATATTGTCAGCTGGGGCCCGGGAGAATGTGGCCCGGCCCCTGCTTTTGTCAGCTTTAACATATACAGGCTGCTGCGCGCAGACGGGACCACACACGGGAGTTTGGAACATGGTGTAAGCATGTCCGTGGCGCCGCAGTCCCGCGCTGGTTAATGATTGCGAGTAGAGAAGCAATAACCAGAAGATGAAAGCTGTCGCCATTCATCCATTTACAGAGCCCAGTTCACTAAACCGGGCTTAGGGAGCCGGCGGGCGCTCCAGGCAGGAGTGAATGTTTTATAAGCTCCGTCCTGTCTGGTGTTTAGTTTAGCCGCTACAATGATAAACAGCAACTGTGCGACAGTTCTGCTGCATTTACGCACCCGCCATCACCGAGGTGAAGGAAGTGGACTGTGGCTGAGGCGGCTGGGTAAAGTCGCCCCCCAGGAGGAGGCTGGAGTGGTCCGGTAGCCTCCTCCGTACCCCTGCACGGAACCAGGTGACATCTAAAAATACTCCTGGAGACGTGGACGCAGTTCTGGGGCTTCTGGAAAAGGGAGGAGAGCGCAGAGGAAAAGAATCTTTTTTTGGGTAACTACTCCTAAGAGCAGGACTTTTGTTGGACGGGGGTGATGTCACGCTCCCGTCTCCACGGAACTTCACTTGTGTTTCAGTCTCGCAGGCTTTGGGCCGAGACCGATTGTTAGAAAGTGGGTCAGCTCAAGTTGGGAGAAATTTTCTTCACAGTCGAGGGTGAATATTGTGCACTTGAGTGGTGAATGTGTAGCATAAAAGAGCCCCCTTGGACGTGTAATGGATATGGGAGGGGCCTGAGTGTGGAGCTGAGGCCTACAGTCAAGAGTCTGCTGTGATCCAGTCAGATCAGAATCCTACAGCCTGCAGCTCTGAACATCCCGTACGTACGACATCACAAGACCTAAATTCATGCATTGTGCTCCTCCTGGTTGACTTCCAGGAACATTACATACTATCTGATTGTTGGCCCGTCCTCATCCTCTCCGTAGAAACGGGGCAGATGAAAGCAATTATCTGTGAATCGGGCCTGGGCTCTCATATCAGGTGGTTAATTACAACATTTGTTTTTAAGTTGGGCAACGTCCCGAGCTGGTGGTCTCTCCACCGGCAGGGAGGAGACCTTGTAAAGCTGCTTTTAACTCCACATCACTTTCTCCAGCACCTCCACAGGATGTTTACGCCACGTTGGCTCACAGGCAGGATCAGGAAACGCTAGGCTATTCCAGATCCAGTGGCTTCACGAAACAGCCTCCGTGGTCTGCCCCACGTGCAGAAAACCTGCTACATCTTGTGCAAAGTGTGCTCGCTTAAGTTGTTGAGGGACGTCGGAATGCTAATATTAGCATTTAGCTAAAGGCGCCTCTATAATACTGCTGAAAAACATACAAAATACAGGGAGAGAACCAAAGGAACAGCTCCACCTCAACGTCAACACCAGAAACTTCAAAAGACGTTAAATTTAACAAGGGGAGTTTTTTTTATGGCGGGATTATTGTATCACATTGCATCATACTGTAATGTGTAATAATCACAAGTGTTTTCTGTAATCTGATTCCCGCACAAGTGGCTTTGAGTCAAAGGCTGTTTTACTTCGCATGAAGTATTCGATCAAGCGCAGGCAGCCTTTTGTCAGATGTGGATCCAGCCCACTGATGTCGGGATCCAAAGGGAAGTTCAAGCAGAAACTTAGTTAACTCTCCTGTTCGGGTTTTCAGACAGCCGATTAAAAACTCGCACGGCGGCGCAAGCGGGCGGAATGAAGCAGGAAAACGCCTGTAAATGACATACCTCCGAGGAGATTATGTACACGCCGTCTGAAACACACGCTCATCAAAGCTTTATCAGATCCTCATGGTAAACAGTCTGCACTGGAGCAGCTTATGATCATTATCGTGATTAAAGCCGGGAAGCTTTATTGAAATAAAGTCTCTAAATCATATTTCAACCAAGCCTCCCTTTTAATCTTATCCTACATTTACGAGTGAAAACCAGAGAAATGCCACCTGGTCCTAACAGTATGTTGCGTTTTAAACAGAGACGGTCTGGGCCAGTAACACAGGACCTGGCTCTTTACTGGTGAGAGCACCATTCTGCTCTGTGCTTGTCTACTTTACAGGGTTTAGTCCACTTCTGTTGGACACGCTGTAAAAAATCCAGTCTCAAACTCATTAACTGCCAGATTCCGTAAGGATTTCTTAACCTTATGGCGATACTGATGCGTGTGAGTGCCTGTTCTGTTTATATGATTCACATGGATCATTCATTTTTACTTTAGCCGTTAGCGTGTCCCCAGTTACTCAATTACTCAAGAATTTCATGTTTGGGACATCGCATAAAGCTGTAAGGAACCATGCTGTAAATATCTGGGAATTAGGAGGTTTGGAAAATGTGACGCTGACACGTGTGTGAGCCTGGGTGCTTTTGTCCCGCTGCAGTGATGCTGATATTCACTGGGGAAACGGCACCTTTTCTTTTCCTTACAGGTAATCCAGCCTTAAAACAGGGCCTTGCAGCAAAACATCTGTATTTTTATCATGTGTCCACAGGGGGACGTCCACACCGGATCTAAGGAGAGCGGGCCTGCAGCGCTCAGAGCCGCTTTACTGGTGAGCAAGGTGAGACGAGCGGAAGAAAATGTGTGAGCGCGCCCGTGTCTCTGTCAGAATCCCATCTGGACCTGGACGACACGGTTCCTGTCTTCTTGTCGGACTCACAGATTCTGTTTGAAGTGTCTTGATTTACTTTGATTCAAAGTCGTGACCTTGTTGAGTTTCTCTGGGGGGAATTATAATAAAACAGAATTTTTAAATTCTCACCTTCACTTTTCTGGTTTTGGGTCCAGGGGGAGCTCAGAGGAGGCTCCAATGGAACAGGTTCACACAAACGAAAGGGACACGCACGCACGCACGGCTCACCTGGTTGATGTGTTTGAGTTTGTCTATTATCTGGCTGATGACAGGCTCAGGGGGTTTATTGCCTCTGGACTCGGTGCCGGGGTGCAATCTCTTCAGGCCAGGTCCGGGGAACCTGACAGGACCAGATGGAAACACTGAGTCAGTGTTTAAAGGAATTTCACTGATATTAGGAAGCTCGCGGCAGCCTTGTGCACAGGTGCCCGCACATCCGGCTGGTTAGCGCCCTCTAGTGTCGGAGGAGGGAAGAGCTCACTCATTCAAATCGTAATAATAGACTTAAGTTTCCCTCCCTGAAGCTGCTTCATCCATAATTTTTATGTATTTTTGATGTTGCGGCAGCATCATCAGGATGTCCCTCAAAGGAGTCTTTTGGATATTAAGTTTAAACAGTAAGAAGGGACAGGAAGTAGAAATATCACACCTTTACAATTCTTTTGCGACCCTTTTGTGATTTCTGTGCGTCAGCAAGTGGATTTAAATCAGGTTTAGTGTTTAAAAGGAGCAGTTTTGTCCTGCTTAGCAGTGATGGATCAGAGGCAGGTGTTCACACGTCTCAAACATTTCTTTGTTAAGGCCCCAGCAGAAGGAGGCCAGCTCACACTTTTCTGCAGTTTTTTTTCCCTTCCCCTTTGGAAGGTGCAGGAATTAACCCCTTCCTACCCAGATGAGCACAACTTCAGGGAAGCTAAACTCACTCACTTTTGACTGCGACACGTTCAGAGCATCTGCCAATAATAACGTAGCGCTGCCAAAGTGAGAGGTAGAGACAGCTTAGAAAGGTTGTTAAGACGTGTAAACATGCACGCTTGAAGTCACACACGCACACACACACGCACACACGTTTTTACCTGGCGTCTCATTTATCAGTCTGCTGCTCCCCTTTAGACTTTCCATTACACTCAAATTACATTTCCCCTGATATTTATTCTCCTTATTAGGAATGATCTCAGTTCCTCTCTGCTGCTAATTATTGCATTAATAATAGAGAGATTAGTGAGCCATTATGAAAGGAGGAAATATGGGTCGATGATGGCAGATTAGAGGAGACAGATTTAAATCAAGACAGAGCAGCGACCACAGGGGGTGAAGATCCCCTTTATTTAGCAGGGTAGCGCCTGTGTTTGAGCTGCTTCCCACAGTAGATGGACTCATGGCCGCCACTAATGAACGGGTCATTCGGTTTATTTATTTATTTCTCTTTGTTCCTTGCCAGCAGATCAATTATCAGGCTGTCGGGTCCATGCTGGACGGCGTCTCTCGCGCTGGAAGAGACACAAAAGAAGAGAAGAGTGCACGAGTGCAGGTGTTAAAGCAGCTCGTGATGGAGTCTGGCACTCTTCACACCGCCTGCTCACACCTTCAGCCCCCCCGGCTCTCACACAGCCCTGCTGTTACTACCGCTGGGCTCCTGTCCCATCTTTAGATGAGAGCATTTGTTTTATTTGTCCTTTCCATACAGCGCTTGTGTGTCTATATTAGCACTAACTGATAGTTGCCATGGTCACACCGGCTTCACATCTCTTTAAGCCTCTTGTGAGTGTGACAGTCCCCGTGCTCCATTTTAAACAAACAAAAAAGAAAAATAACTCATTGCACTGAATTAAGTCATCTACTTCTGGAAAGGTGCAGGTGCTGTTGATAACCTTTGACCCTGAATATTACAGGGTCTTTACTGTAAGATGACCTTAACTAAAGGTACAAATGGGATCTTTATAGAAGTCGGTTACGACTTTGAAGCCGTAACAAAGCAGAACTCCGTCTGTTTCCCCCAGCTATTAGCATAGCTGACGTGAAAATGACGTTTAGCTGATAAATGTTCACATAAGCCTGCATCAAAGCAAGTATCTGCTGTTTATTGCCTAAATATAGAGCTATTTTCACTCTATAATCCTGTTGAAAATGATATTTATTCCTCAACTCCTGATGTCACTCAAGACAGCCTAAAACCCCCAGCGACACCCCACAGCTGGGCCGTTACAGCGGGTTAATGTGATGCGTTCACAGTCCGGAGGAAATGAACACTCACTGATTAGTGCTGTTTCATGAGTGAGTCATGACGTCAGGAGACGGGAAACACAGTTATTTATTGACGAAGAACGCACTGAAATGCTACATATGTTGGTTCACCTTTCATATTCTTATTCCTGACCTTTTTTCCCCTTCAAAGGTCACGTGGGATGAGCTCAGCCACACAGGCGTGTGCATGGATGCGGCCACGTTCTAAACCTTTTAGTGGTGCGCTCTTCATCCGCTCAGAGCTGGGCGAGAGCAGCCCAAGCCTGCTTCTTTTCCATCTTCCCCCTGCAGCGTCAACTTTCTCCTGTCCCTTAATTAAGCGTTCAACGTTGACACGCGGCTTATCTTTGGCGTGTATCAGCTCTGCAGAGGTCGATTCTGTCGTCAGATCCAGAGGAGGGATGGAAATATAATGTGAGTTGACACAGATCTGTTACTGCAGCTGGAGTGGAACGCCTCTTTGATATGCTGAGAAGTGTTGCTCCCTCTGATCTTAGCTCCAGGTGGGACGGTAAACACGTCTGATAAAAAGTGCCACAATTAGCGGCGCAGATAACGTCGCGCAGGCCCCGCCCCTCCTGGGATTATTACCCCCACCTATCTGTCAGACAATATGAAAATGAAAATCCAATTTAGGAGGATAATGAGGGATGATGTCGAACAAATGAGAGGGTGAGTCTGGAGTGATGTGCAGGATCCTGCATGCGCTCCACATGCTGGGACCTGGGCCCCACTACAACGCTGCACCTCTACCCTTGTGAGGACTTTTAAAGACATAATATATTACCCATCTCCCTACTCTGACTCTAAACCTCCCAACTACTGCCTGACCCTGACCCCGACCTTGACCCTGACCTACACCCAGTTCTAACCTAAACCTTAAATCCATGTCTTAACGTTCAAACAATCCTTTGAAGTTCTGTGAACCAGTCAAAATGTCCTCACCTTGCTAGTTCAATGCATATTTTGCTGCTCAATATGGACACACACACACACACACACACACACACACACACGCACACGCACACGTAATTCCAAGGCTGACGTACCTGTCTGTCATCTCCTGGCCGTTCCAGCAGAGGGAGTGGTTGGATGCAGCAGCCTCACGGCTGCACAGCGCCTCCCCCAGGCCGCTGTAGAAGGAGTTGAAGCCCCTCAGGCTGGATATGAACTCCCTGAAGCGGTTGAAAGGAGAAGTTCAACTTAAAACGATGGAAATGTGAGCTATTATGATTGCGACTCACACACCAGCAGGGGAGAAGATGAGAGGGATAATACAGTTGGCAATGAAGTGCAACAAAGACACAAACTCAAGGTAGAAATAAAAGAGGGGATGGAGCTTTATGACTTTATTCCTCGTCAGCTATAATCGGACCATTGTGCTGCTGAGACCAGCAGGCCCAGTAAGTATTATTACGCTGGTCTTTTAAGCTTGTTGTTGCACCAGTAGAGATGAGTAGAGAGAGAGAAACAGAGAGAGGGAGTCGGCGAGAGAGGAGAGAGAGAGACAGAGGAAGGGGGCGAGAGAGGAGAGAGAGAGACAGAGGGAGGGGGCAAGAGAGGAGAGAGAGAGACAGAGGGAGGGGGTGAGAGAGGAGAGAGACAGAGAGAGGAGAGAGAGGGGGCGAGAGAGGAGAGAGACAGAGACAGAGAGAGGAGAGAGAGGGGGCGAGAGAGGAGAGAGAGAGACAGAGGGAGGAGAGAGAGAGACAGAGGAAGGGGGCGAGAGAGGAGAGAGAGAGACAGAGGGAGGGGGTGAGAGAGGAGAGAGACAGAGAGAGGAGAGAGAGGGGGCGAGAGAGGAGAGAGACAGAGACAGAGAGAGGAGAGAGAGGGGGCGAGAGAGGAGAGAGAGAGACAGAGGGAGGGGGCGAGAGAGGAGAGAGAGAGACAGAGGGAGGGGGCGAGAGAGGAGAGAGAGGGAGAGGGAGGGAGTCACAAAGAACCAAGAAACACCCTGTCAACACTGTCAGGGACCATACATCTCCCCCCCATACCCCCCCCCCCCCCCATACGTCCTGGCCCCTGTAGGGCTGGAGAGGAGAACACTGCACCAGCATCTGGAAAGGTCTCCCTCTGGTTTAGGGTTCCTGGTTGCCTCACCTGCGGAGGCCGGCCAGGGTCTCGTCAGAGTCCGGTGAGGGGGTCTGGACGCTGCGGGCCGACAGTGCGGCGGGAGGCTGCAGAGGCGGAGCTGGGACCGAGCGAGAGACCCGCTGGGGAGCGTTTCCACAGATGCCGCTCACCTGCAGAGGACGGAGGAGAACGGAGAGATCAGGAGTGAGCAAACCCCCCCCCCCCCCAACACACACACACACACACACACACACACACACACTTGTGTTTCATTGCTCCCAGTAAGCCTGTTTATTCAAACGCTGACACTGCAGACAGCAGGAACCTGTCAGGAGGCAAAACCACCGACCTTACTCAGCTGAGCCCCTCCGTAAACTGCCGTCTGTTAGAGTCTGTTTATTTTTGGGAGGGATAAAGGTGGGGGAGGATTTGCATAACAAACAAGTTATTGTATTTCCTGCCAGGCCTTTCTGGCTTGTACAAATTTGTAATCACAAGACTGCCGAAACCGAAGCGCCAAATTAGGCCTCTCCGCTGCTTCTCCCCTCGCCAGTTAAATGCCACCGTGTTTCCACGTGGGATGACACCAGCACAATAAACACGAGGACCCTTCTGTCTCGCAGAGATAATGAGCTCGCCAGATTCTTTTCAGGTGCAATAAAAATGCAAATGGCTCTTGATGTTTAGGTTGTGCTTTAATGACTTGACGGCGCCTTAATTTCCCCAAAGATGCCGGCCAAGGTTGAGTCCCGCTGCGTCGCAGTGACCCGGTCCACTCAGGCTCGGAGGGGAAACAAGCAGGCGTCGCCGTGGATGCGGGCGGATAGAGACGCTTTGGAGAGAACATCTTTTTCTGACTGACCGAGAGACAGACAGACAGACAGACAGACGGAGAGAGAGAGAGAGAGAGAGAGAGAGAGAGAGAGAGAGAGAGAGAGAGGAGGATAAAGAGAGAGGGGGTTCTGCAGACCAAGCAGAAACCATAATAAGTGCTCATATCACTGTGATGGATTATAATGTGTTAACTTGATAAATATGACTCTATACACACACACACACACACACCTACATGTATCTATCGGCACCGGTACTGGATCTGGGCTGATCATGGTGAATCAGCGCCACATGTGCAGATCCAGTGATGTGCACACATTCATCTCTGTCCGCCCATTGTCTCTGGCACCTCGTTCTCTTCCTCCACATCCTTTCGTGTAATTCTCCTGCACTCCGGCGCCTCCAGCGAGCGCCGGCGTTCCCATGGGCCGTGATTAATGCGACTGGAGTTGTGTTCCTCGCTCTGCTCGTGGGCTCCCGGGTAGCCGTAGGGGAGTTGTGGCACAAGGGAAGAACTGATTCAGCACGTGGGCTCCTCGGCCCCCGCCTGCCCAACCACCCGCTCGGGCTTGTTTTCTAGAGTTGGTGGAGATCAAACGCCATCCAGGTGCGTTACGAAGCTAAAAATGATGGTATCGGCAGGGTTTATAGCTCCTCATGGAGAACGCCTCATGAGAATGGCGTAAATTGAACCTCTAAACAAATCAATGGCAGTAAAAATGGCTGCTCTCCATTCTTGCAGGAACCTGTAGGACATGAGTGAGGGGGGTCACTATTTGGCACCACATCACCTCCTACTTTAGTTCTACATGTTGGAAGCTCTAATTTGAGCTTCCACCATCAAACAGAGCTGGTTTTTGATGGCACGTTCCCAGTGAGGATCAGTGTGAGCTGGTCTGTCTGGGCCAACGTTTGCTTCTACTGTAAAAGTCTTTGGCCTTTGAATATTGCAATTATCCCGCAGGCAGTTTAAAGAATATGATTTAGAGTTTCCCAGAGACGCCGATCGAATGCGAAAGTAGTGTTTGTTTGAATTGATGACCCAGAGGGATTCGGCACATCCCGACGCCATTCGTCTTAAACTGGCTCTTCTAATTACATTACGTGTTGACTGGAGCAGGCTGAGCCAGAAATATGGGCATTAACTTAGGAATAAGAGGGAAAGCACCATGTTAGCGGCTCTACTGTCAGTGTGTTGAAATAAAAATGAAGCACTGGTGTAATTTGTGGTCTCGTTTCCGGATTAAAGTGGCGCTTTAAAAACAAACAAACAAACAAATGCAACGCATTTTAATTGCTTCACCCCGTGTTCACAGAACAGACGATGATACGGTGATGGAATTTGCAAAAATAACTAAAACACACATATTTGTGAGGAAGCAGAAGAGGAGGCACCACTGGGCGACCCCACGGATCCACCAACATAGAGGATGAAGTATTCACCTATCAAGTATCTCTACAGTACTGAGTCACATCTGTGAATTTTATAAAAAAATATGCTTAAATTGTGATATTTTGTGACCTTATGGGCTGTATTCAGCGTGTGACATCACAGCGGTGACGCGCTCCCTCTTTAATCAGCAGCAAATCCGTCACATTTCTGTCCCAAACAGCAACTGATCTTCATTTTTAGCCAAAAAGGTCACGGGGTGATAGATGCCTCCTCTGCACTCGCCTGTCTTCCTTCCCCTTGGGCTCGCTCTTCACACTCATCCATTCTTCTCCCTCTTTTTTTTGCTCCTCTTTGTCGCTGCCTCTCCCATCTCTTTCTCCTCGGTAACCGGTAAAAATAGAGCTTCATAAATCATGCATCTTCTCTGTGTTAGAACCAGAGGAAAAGAAATAAATGGGAAATGGAGGGGTGGGTCATGTTTGAAGGAGAGAGACGGATGATGAGGATGAGATGAGGAGATGAAGGTGGATGACTTCAAACTCCAGGAGGGAAGTGTGAGGATGACACGGAATAGATTGGAGCTGCAGGGCTCTGGCTGCCCTCGCCGTCTCTCTGAACGCGGCTTGATTCATGCAGGAGTTACGTTCCTGGATGGAAAACCAACGTTAACATTCTGGGGAGCCAGCTGGCGGATGATGAGTGGTCATCTCCCCAGCCCTGAAACAGGCCCCCTCCTGATATAAAAAACCCAACCGATGGAGACGCTCCCATCACTTCTGTAATGCTTTGACAACAGGTCAACAGAGACAGAGCAGCCACACACACACACACACACACACACACACACACACACACACACACACACACACACACTGAACTACAAGAGCTGCAGAACATACTGAAGTACCATGAATGTCTGTTGTAACACTGCTGA
The DNA here is from genome assembly GCF_901000725.2 of Takifugu rubripes. Taxonomy (NCBI): domain Eukaryota; kingdom Metazoa; phylum Chordata; class Actinopteri; order Tetraodontiformes; family Tetraodontidae; genus Takifugu; species Takifugu rubripes. The sequence continues at coordinate 2,266,147 of NC_042298.1, read as the reverse complement.
AGCATAGAGGTAAATAAAAACGCTATATTTTTCGTGCTTCACAGTTAATTCTAAAAGGTTATACACGCACCGTCCTTCGTGGCGAGGAGTGAAATAGCTGCATTAGCTAGTTGTGATATCAGATCAGTCGTCTTTCACTGCAGCTGTTTAATAAGATATCTAATCAGCAACCACAGTAGAAGATATTTATGCTCTAATACTGAGCTGAAGCAGTTGTGTAGTACAAAATACTGACTACCATAAGTAGAAAATATGTGTTTTGGGTTGTTTTAAGGATTTTTTTATCGATCTAGGATGACAGACATTAGGGTTCTGAGCATTAGGATTAGAGCTCTTCAGAGCCCATCGTGGTATCTGGTGTCAGCGGCTGTGTGTTTGATCATCTGTGTTTCTGGTGCCTCCTGGGGGGGAATCAGAACAGATACCATGATAGATTTGGATTCCTGCTTCTTCCTGCAAACTCATTTTACACGAGACGACCCTGCTGTCATCGATTTATGCTGCTCAAGACATTCATGTGAGACTCCCACAGCTAAATATCTGCTTGTCACTGGAACGCAGGCCTTGGGCTCCACAATGGGTAAAATGTGTGTTTGTGCTTGGATTGTATTTGGACAAACAGGGATTTAGTCCTCATATGCAGGGTCAGTTTCCACCTCAAGGTCCAGCACCCAGTCCCCCCCCCCCACACACACACACACCTTCATGGACGTGTTTTCGACTATTGTCCCCCTGAACACATTTTATAGCTTGTTGCTTACATCTTGTCCAACCATTTAATGGAAACATGATCATTGATTTTTTTCTTCTCAAAACAAGACCAAATCAAAGTTCAGACGGAGTGAGCAGGGCAGATAGCCTGTAAATAGGCAATATCTGTCTTAAACCTTTTATTCAAACCTTTGGAATAAAAACAGGACAAACACACAGAAAGCAGCAGGCGCTGCAGAGACCTTTGGTTTGTTTTTCAGAAAACACACCGTTATGGCCTTTATATTGATTTTAATTCATAGCACTACATGACTTTAATTAATTTCTCACTGACTCTCCACCTCGCAGCAGACCCCCCCCCCCATCAATGAGCACCAGTTGGATTCTAAATCAGGAGATTTAAAGGATTGTATCTAGTGAGTGTGTGAGTGCTTGAGGGTAGCGAAATCATGCTGTGAAAGTGAGCTGCAGCAATCTGCAGGAAGGGATCAGTTACAAAATGAGTGGAATCTTTTATTAATAACAAACAACAACATCGCTGGCAAAGAAGAATATTTGCAAAGTATGTGAAAGAACCAGAATCTTTAGATAGCAGGCCAAGAACACACTGATTAATCAGTGATTGATCAATGTATTTGAACAGTGAAGCTGATCAGTGATCCGATGAATCAGTGATTAATCAATGGTTAATCCAGTAGTTTTGGGCGTTTGTTTTAATGCAAGTGTAGAGAAGGCAAGATGTCTTCAGATGCCACTGAAGACCTCACACACACACACACACACACACACACACACACACACACACACACACACACACACACACACACACACAGGCACGGTGCTGTGATCACCAGTACAGCCACAAACACATCAGTCTGCAGTAACTCCGGCTGCAGTATCAAATAATGCCACACAGGCCGTCTCGGCTTTAGTCTTGGGCGGTTCACACGCTCGGCAAACATCAGCACATCACGGATGCAGCCGTGCCCCCGCGCTGCCGAACAAGTGAGGTCAACCTACGTGTTAATAAATGATGGGCTGCGAGCGAAAGCCTCGTCACTGGGGGGATTTGCGGTGTGAAAATGAAAGATTCCACATGATGCAGAGGGGCAGGAAGCCGAGCCGGCTCCGTCGCCACCAGAGCAGCGGCTCCATTTTTCATGAGCGCTTCACGGTCCTGTTATATGTGGGCTATGAGCAAGCTTGACTGTTTTATTGCAGTGGAAACCGCACATTACGGGTCACTGCGGCTGCTGATGAACAAGAGACAAGTTTCAGTGAGACGTGCTGGGAGAATCTGTCTGGCTGTCGGCGCGCTCTTCCTCCCCTCAGCCATTAGTTCTCCCTCTCCTCGGTTCACGGTGTAGGTCAGGTATAGCCTGTGTGCTTCTTCGCACGCTTCTCTTCTGACCGGAATTGTCTCCAGAAATAGAATGGATTGTGTTTATTTGTTTAATGATCAGAGCGGCCTGTGTTGAGCAGGGACTAGTCAAATGTGGGACGCATCTGTTAAACAGAGACAGCTATACAGGGTCCAGCCAGCAGTGTGACACTGCAGCTCCAGTAAAACCGTTGTACCAAGATTCTATACTGCCTGATGATGGGATGGAGACCCAGAGAGACCACGATCTCCTTGGTTAAATCCTCAGCAATCGCTGGGATGAATCCAACATTTCTCTGATGAAAAACATGAGCCCTCCTCCAAAAATAAACCACCCAACGCGACATTTTCCTGACCTCATTTGAGGAAAAGTCAGGTGAACGTTGACAGACCTGAACGGGTGCCGTGCCACCTTCACGCCAGTGAAACAGCTGATCGCCGGGCATCTGTCACCCCACCTCTCGCCTCCCCCCACTGTTGCCTGGCGGATGTTGACTGCATCCTTCCTGCCTCTGACCATCGCCAGATCACATCTATAATCGCAGTTCTAGCTGCTACAAAGTGTGTGTGGTGCTGGAGTGTGAGACTCACCAGCGCAGTGAGGCGGGTGCGGGCGTTCACAGCGTGTTTCAGCGCCAGTTTGATCATTGACGGCAGAAGGAGGACGACAGCCTCCATGTCCTGCTCCCCCCTCATGGAACCTGCCAGTTTGCCCAGTCCGTCTATGTAGCTTTTCCAATGGGGCTGCACCTCGGCGACGCCCCCCAGGCAGCCGTGCATCACCGTGTGACAGAAGCCTCTGCAGGCTGGCTGTCCCAGGATGCCCTGGCAGTGGGGGCAGTACCACAGCCTGAGCAGGGCGCGGCTGCAGTCCCGGCTGGGCCGCAGATGGTTGGTGGTGTTGACAACCTCTATGCCCAGGTTCAGTGCCTGTAGGAAGACTCTTGTGGCGAGGAGCGAGCGAGACAGGCGAGTCGTCACCAGCTTGGGATACGGTCCGAACGCCGCCGAGTCTTTCCAGGCGCCTCTGACACACTCCTCGGACGCAGAAGGGACGCTGGCGCCCAGCAGCCGGCGGTACGTCAGGAGGAAGAGACGGCCGTACAGCACTGACACCATGTGGTCCACCGAGGAGTCGGAGCCCAGGATATAGAGGGACATGTCCATGAAGAGCTGCCCCACGGAGCTCTGGGCTCCGGTACCGAGGCCCGGGAATTCTGACTTCAGAAGGGTCAGCGTGGCGTTTCGTCCGTGACGCAGCACCAAATCAAACGCCTCTGTAAGAAGGAGAGAGAGTATGATTAATAAGGCGAAGACGTGAAACACAGAGGAACAAACCCAAAGAATGACATCGCATCGTGAAACAAAGAGACTGAAGAAGAAAGAGCGTCTGCTAAAGAGCGCCAATCTTGATGTGCTACTGAATGAGGGCGGCCGTGACCCGGATCAGAACAGGGGAATAAAGAGCAGGAGCGCGACGAATGTGAAGAAAGTAAATAATCTGGGCTGTTTCAGGGATAAAGCAGTGAAGTCTGAACAACATGGAGGCATAAGGAGTGAGAGCTCTATCATCAATCCCACAGTAAAATGAGCAGGGTCCTCACAACAGAGGGGATTTAAATCCCTATTACCGGGCTTAGCAGGGAGCCAAGAGTCAGTGATACTGAGGAATAATAGGCTGGAACCCTTTTGATACTGCTGCAGGTCCACTACGTCTCTGTTGAGAGGTGGAACCGCCGGCGTCTCATGAAGCTGGTGGAAGGGTGTGCTTTTCCTGGGCCTTTTATTTATTATTTTTTCGATTCCTTTGTATTATTTCTTCCCCAGTTTTGCGAGGTCAACAAAAGTCACAAAAGCAGATGTGTTACTCCCAGCTAACACCCATGAGCAGCAGCACGGAGGCGATGCAGAGTAAGAAGCGTTGCACTCCCGATACACACGTGCAGCAGCACAAAGCAGCAGCTGCCCGGACACACTCTCAAGGATATTGGGGCGAGTGTGAGGGGAAGTGCTGCACATTTGTTTAGATTTTCTGGCTACGGCTGTCCTGCTGCGTCTGCAGAACACCTCCCTCTGTGATCAATGAGCAGATTGCCAGCAGCCCCACACACACACACAGACACACACATCTACTCTAATGTAATGATAAAAATCAAACATTAATTGAAAGCTATTTGCATGGTTCCATCCCTGTAATGCAGCTGTTACTGTACCTGCATTACCTCCAACATCACAGG
>NC_042298.1:2106818-2256818 GCF_901000725.2 Takifugu rubripes | reverse complement strand
AGATACAGAGACGCACTGGACTGTCAGGCTATTAAGCACAGCACGTGCACGTGTGCCCTTACAGGGATGTGAGAGGTCATGATAAACACACTCCAAATCAAAGGCCTTCGCTTTATTAATCAAAAATGCCTGTTTAAGAGTGTGTGGTGGAAGAGGAACACGCTCCCACTCCTTCAGCCTCAGTCTGGCTTTGTAAACGCATCCAGCACAGCCCTCTCCGGGTCACGGGAATCTTTGTGCTACCTTAACACACAGCGGCCAGAAACTGCTCGTAAATATACCGTTTGTTTTTGAAGTTGGCATTTTAGACGTAAAGGAGAAATGAACTGAAGTGAACTTCCAGGGGGGAATACCAAGGGGATAAAGTGTTTGTGAGACAGAGTTCTAAATGGAGGGAAACACTAAAAGTCTGCGAGTATGACAAAGACCTTTACATGAGAAAGAACGCACAATAGATTGGGGGGAGGAAGGAATGCCGCATCAGTCTTGTCAGAATTCCGGCTCCCATGTTGAACCTGCGGTTGAAGGTTGTGATGTTTCAAGGTGCCGCTTTTGTCAACGTGATCTCAGAAGACAAACTGCTTTGTGCGATGGTCTACATCTTTGTAACGTGTTAAAAAGAAGATTCTTTCCAAAGACGGTTTCTGCAGCGGAATTTCAATTTCAACCTTAACTTCAAGGAGGGATGGCCTCAGGGAGAGGAGAAGGCGCTTAAAGACTTAGAGGTGGAACACGAATGTTTGAAACTTTTCACCGACAGGGTTAAAAGATGAAGAAAAGGATCCGGCTGAGTGTTCGGCAGTAGGCAGAGAGCCACCCTCACAGGTTTAGAGGAGCAGGAGCAGGTCCCAGGGTGGAACAGACAGGTTATCAGAGCTGTCACCAAGGGCAGCGGCGCCGGGCCTGAATGGCGAGGTCAGGAGGGCACAAAGGAAGCAGGGAGCAGAGGGCGGGAGAGGTCAGACGGAGATAACTGAAATAGCCAACGGCTCGTAAAAAGGGGAGGAGGAGGAAGAGGAGGAGGAGGAATTGATTGGTGTTGATTGCAGATGGTTGGATTGGCTGTGAGATCCTGAGTAAAATGGTAGAGTTATCAGAATAAAGGTAGAGAAGCTGAAGCTGAAGCAGGAAGATGAGCACGGAACACAAAAATGGTGATGACAAAGCAGCCGACGGACTTCAGAAGATGACAGAGAACCAAGGAGAGGTTCATGTGTACACAGAAGAGCGTCTCACACCCAGGATATGGTGCAGCTGATGCCATCAGGCAGGCGCTGCCGCTCCATCAAGGTTCCCACATCCACAATCAGGAATAGTTTCATTCCAGTCCATTAGTTCCCTGAACTCCCACCAACCATCCACTGCCTCTCGTTAACCATCACTCATGATTTTGTGCACCTTAGAAGCAGCATCTCCAATATTTGTTGTGTTTTTATACAACAACAATAAAGAGTGCAGCCTTAAAAAGGAGGAACTAAATGAACAAGTTAGAACATCCTTTTCTTAGACTCATTAATATTTAAAAACCCTTTTACCGTGTTTAGCACCGAGTGTGTAGCTGCTGAGGTGTGTTTGTAGCTGAGAGCCCGTCAGCCCGCTGCGTCCTCCGCTCATCCTCACTCTGTTCTTTATTCTCCTTTATACCTGCTGGAGCCTCTTTTTTTATTCAACTCTTTTATATCCCCACAAAATCAAAATGTTACACTTGCACAGCAACGTGCGCGTCAATGCCAATACTGAGAGTGATAAAACAAAGTGAAGTTTGTGGTGCTCGGAATCAATAATGTGACCAAACGCTGAAAAGTAATTAAATATAAATAGCTCAGCACAGTTTCCCACATCGGTACAGGCAGATAAAGTCAATGAAACAAAAATAAAAATTAGCTCCATTTGTAAAGCATTGTTGCATTCCACTATTGATAATTTAGCCTTTCCCTCCTTAAAAACAACAATAATTCTCAACATTCAAGCAGAGTTTTGTGCTACTATGGTTAGGAAATGTACACTGACTTCTTATCCTACAAAAACACCAGATGTCATTTAGGGAAGAAAAGACAGAAGTAATTAAGTCCTCAAGCAGAGAACGAAGGATTCCGTCCCAAAACAATAGAATCACTCCCTGCTCATGAGCTCCTATAATGAAAGAACATATTTCTCTGAGCACGCCGGCCGAAAAACCATAATGAAGCAGCAAATTTACACAAATGAAGAAAGTTAATTCACGACTAAGGATGACTGGCACTAAGTCCCGCAGGGATCACGTGTTGCATTTTAAAGCCAGTCAAACACTTCTTCCTGAGCCATGTCGTCCTTGTCAGAGCACAGCAGCACCGTCCAGAAGCTGCTAGGTATATTTACGAATATGAAGGGAGGAAAAAAAATCTGGCTACTTTTGTGGAAATTCCTGGTGTGGTGCCGCGACCTGGGCCGGGTTGCAGATGGCTCAGGGAACAACGCTGTCACAAATAATTAGAGCAGGTGTCCTGAGTGTCAGCGGGTGATAATTATCTCTTGCTTCACTGTCTGGAAGCCATTCAGATGAAAACAGAATGACAGACAGGAGGACAAGCAAATATCAACTGGGCCTGTGCCATGACACACAGGGCTGAGCAGCAGAGGTGTGTGTAATAACATGTAATAAACTGTCCTGGAGGGTGTAACAATGCAGGGTTAACGACACCTGTCGGGCTCTTGGGTCACTAAAGGAGTCTGGATAGGAGGCATCTTCTCAATAGAGAGTACAGCGCTCATGACGGGATCGGATCTGACAAATCCACATCTTTGTTGGCATGGTATCATCAGGTCATTGACAGATTCATAACTGGGGGTGATGCTGGAGGATCACAGCAGTTTGGACCCACATCGATGGGATTTATTTATTTTGTCAGTGTGATACAAAGGTTAATGACATAAAGGACTAAAGCTACTGCTGACAAAGAACACCGGGAGTAACTAGAGTAACCCCAAACAACTGGAAACCAGGGCAACAAACGCCAACGGCTGGAGCAGAAACAGGAGGCAGGAAGGCAGAACAATAGGCTTCCAGTACAGGAACACACAACACCTGAGCAACACCTGACAGGGTGAATAAAGAGCACAGAATTTAGGCAGAAGAGGGGCCACGTGTGAGACTAAACAGGTAGCAGCGACCACTGGAGATGCAGAGATGAGCTCAGACCTGAAGGACTCGCTGGAATGATGATGGCAGATAATATCTGATGGGTTAGAAATGGAAAGTTCCTACTCTAAATCTGGTTGTTGTTTCTCTTCTTCTCTCCGTCCACATGCAGCCCTCTATCGTCGTCTCAGACAGCTGAGCCTGACTGTTTATTGGTAAACGAGTGCCTAATTAGGCATCGCAACAACGGGAGCGTCACGTCTCAACCTGCGCCGCTATAAATAGGTGAGGATTTTTAATGTGATGGAGAGGAATAACCCCCCCCCCCCAGCTTCTTTGTTGTTTGTGTTCGAGCGGAGCTGAAAGACAAACGCCTACACTCTGGATGGTTGAGACGCACCTCATTGACTCTCCTCATGCCCTCCTTTACCTCGCCTCCTCCACCTTCTCCACCTCCACTGCACGGATCCTTTTCATCACCCTCGTTCAACAGCACTTGTTTTCTCTCTCTTTCATGGTGTTGTGAGCTTTGCACGACACACTCCTGTCACCAGAGCGCAGATTAAGCTGCATGAACCCCACGAGCTCGTAAATGGTTACTGTGTTTCGACAACTTGCTGCTCCCGCCCTCGGCGCTCTGTCTCCTTCTCTCTCTGACTCTAAACTCTACTATTGTTGAGGAAGGAGCCAGCTCTGCTTTATTATTATCCAGGTAACGATCTGTTTCATCCCCTTCTTCTTAGGACCGCCTCCTCTGAGAAGCTCCTCAGGGAGCCATACATGACAGTTTGGACCTATAGAAGCAGCAAAACAGCCCATATTTTAATTTCTTCCAGGACCTCTCTCAGAGGGGACTGGGCTTCTCTCCCTGCTCCCCATCTCCCACCACCTTTATCTCACCTTCACTTCTTCCTTACCCCTCCCTCCAACTTGCCTCGACACCCCATCCCTTGTGTCCCCCTTCCCAAAGTCACGGTGATGAATGGGCGAGCGCTGCCATCTCCATGCCCACCAGCGAGAGGCAGAGGCCAGCTAATGTGGCTCAGACACCCCCGGGGATCAGAGGCAGGCAGGAGAGTAATTAATCCAGTAGGATGGGAGGCAGGGCACACTGTGAACTCTGTGTGTGTGTGTGTGTGTGTGTGTGTGTGTTAGTAGTAGATGACATTATTTAGTTGTCGAAACACAGGACACAAGCCCTAAAGAGAGGTTTTTATTTTACCTGCATGGACCTCAGGGGTGTTGTGTTTCTGCGCACAAGGTTAGACTAGCAGGTGAGAGTGTGTGTTTTTGTGTGTGTGCATGAATTCCAATGTGACACATGCATTTAAATAGAAAAGCTCACAAACTCGCGCTCACACCACCTGATTCCCGGCACTTAAACACAACAGTTTTCACACATTACGAGCCTTTCAGCTCCTCCGCTTGAGTAAATTCCTGATCAATACTGTCGCTCAAGTTAATAAGTATATACTGATGGTCTATTGAGAGCAGCAAAGACCACACTCTTAAATTAATGATGTTCAATTCACCTTGAGAAGATACTCCCCCGGACAACCATGAGGTAATTGAAAAACGTGAGGAAAGGCGGTAAATAAACAGTCATGTTCTCTTCACAGCTCTATATTAATTGGGTCGATCCATTACCTGCTTTGACGTGTTTAATCTTTCAGTGGATGAGCGATTAGTCCACACTTGAGCAGCATACAGGGGAGCATGCTGTTTGCCTTTGTTGTGATGTCTAACCAGAGGCTACAGCGCCGCGCGTCGCTGGTCCTGGTCAAGCTAGCGAATCAATCACACGTCCTTATGGTCTAATTGGAATAAGTGAGGGGAGACAGAGGAGGTGGCTCTGGAGCTGCGCCGCCTCCCGGGTTTACGTGTGTTAGAAGCAGGACAAGTCATTAAACTAGAGAAGGCAGAGAAGCGGGTGAGGTTTCAGAGGACATGCGTGAGACTGATAACAGCCGTCTTTTAGGGACTTCAGTTGAATTTGTTGGACACAAACGCTTCAGTATTGATCTCTATAAGTCATTTGGAGCTTCACCACAGTTTCTACTCCACCACATAGAAGCTGTGGTCAGATGATCACACCGTTGGAACACTGCTTGAGGAAGAGGGGCTGACCTTTAACCTCAAGAATAGCGCCGCTCTTCACGGAGGTGCACTTATGAAGACGGAGGTGAAAGTCACCAGACAGATGGTTGAGTATTGACGTCATTCCTAACATTAAGAGATGGAAAACAAATATCATGAGGCCAATCTTTCATTCTATCAAGACCAACAAGCTTTACTTTGCTTGTTGATGGTTCTGATTAAGGATGAACCGGGGGGATATTTCACCAACAGTCAGGAACGTGCTTCAGCATCACGTTGTCCATGTATGTCCAACTCGGCTGATGTAAGACGCCGGACATTGGGGCTCATCAGAACAGGAGCCCTCTGTCCTGGATGCGGGTCGAGCTGACGTCAGGCTGCAGCCCACATAACACGACCCTTTTTGTTAGAGAGGCGAGGCAATCAGCAGCAGAGCCGAGAGGAGTCGGCCAGAGACACGCTCCCAGGGGAAAGACAGCTATTACAGCAGAGGAAACGCAATCATCTACCAGCCTGGGGGCAACGTGGAAGACTCAGCAACAGTGCGCAGGAAGGAGTAGGTGGCGTTTAAGTTCAATAACAACCCCCACTGCTTCATAAACGTAGTAGCGCTGTCTCAAGATTTGATCAAAGATACTTGTCCACTTATTTGTTGGGGGCAGTTTTTCCTCTTCACTTTTTCTCCACGAGGGACTTTTACGAAACAAACGCACGCCTGCTCCTCCAGTACAGCGAGGGGGGGATGAAAGGGGAGCGGCGAGGAGGGATGAGTGGAGATGAGAGGTCACAGCGTGGGGGGAGCCGACTGACAGATATGGAAATGAAGTCAAGAGGGAGGCGGAGATACCAACTTTTCCTCCACTTCCTCTTTGTGTTTACCCTTCAGAAAAGAGAGCTAATAAAACATTTATCATTCCAGGAAAGCTCTTTAATGTCTTTGACATTAAAAGGCTGAGGGGAAGTGGGGTGGGGGGGTAGACAGACGGATGGACGGACGAGAAGAGCGGACGATCTGTTCCTCTGAAAGGTGGAGGAACCGAGGCTTTGAACAGATGTAAGGAGAGGAGAGGTCAGGAGTTCATCAAACTATCAATGAATAATAAATAATTAGGGGAAAATGGAGTCCAGTTATAGGACTCAGGAACTCCAGATATGGGACTGAGTTCATGCAGATGAAGGAATCAGACTGATGACAAATAAACACTGTTAAATGGTGATTAAAACCGCTTCAGTAACATTTGCAGGCATTTCCTTTATTGCTTGTGACACATTTTACCTCCAGCAGAGGGAACAAAGTTTTCACAGTGATGAAGCTCGTTGGTTGGACGGGATGGACGTAATATATAATATAATAACGGAAATTCAAATATCCATAAACATGGTTCCTTTAGCAGCAGATCTAGAGATAAAGATGGAGTAAAACTGTCAATTTGATAAATGTTTCATCAAATGATTAGCAGACAGGGTGCTGGGAGACACAATCATCTAGTTGTGCGTTTGTATGAGTGATGAAAAAGGTCTGTTGTTGAGCACCAAGTCGCCTTTAGCGCAGCCACTAAATCAACAATAATAAAGTGTTGGTACAGCCGATCATATAACATTCAGGGATGTGTCGTCCTGCTCTGCCAGCAAATCATTTCCTCATGACAAACTTTTAAATTTACACTCGCAGCCCTGTTTGTGCACGTATTTATGTGCTGCGTTAGCGCCGACTGGGCCAGTGTTTCACAGGAGCTGAAGTGTTTTCGTCCATTTTGAATTCTCTCGCCATAAAACTAAGCACTTGTGTTTAGAGCTGCCTCTTCCCCCCACATCCTATTTAAGAATCGGTTATGTTATCAAAGCATAATTTGAGTTGAAGCTGAAAAGGCCTGCAGCTGTTAGATCACAGCCCTCTAAAGCCTCATCAGTCGCACTATGAAACCTGCAGATCCGTCTCCTGAAGTCAGACGTGACAGATTGATAATGCTGCTTTCATTTCTAATAAACCAGCTCAAACGGACATTAAAGGAATTCCGTCTAAATTTCCAGGACAATAATCAGTCCCCTCCAGCCCCCCCGACAGGTTTAAATGTCCAGTCTTATCTGAAACCCTCACATTTGCGTGTTGAAAGTCCTTATTTCCTTTCTGTGACTGTGATGTTGAAGCAAAATGATAAATATGCTCAAATTAAAAGAGACCAGACTGATGATTATCAGGATTTGGTCACGTGACCATGGAGTATGAACAAAAAGGTGAGGAAAAACTCTCCCTTTTCTCCGCTGATCTGTATCACGTACAGTAAAATGCTGTGAGGACATGATTGTCCATCTGTCCGTCTGTCTGTCCGCCTGGGCCTGGAAGTTCAACCACACGGAAGAAATCAGGTTTGTGGGCAGATCCGATGATCAGGCAACGATGCTGTCCTGCCGCTCCATGAAATCAGATCTGTGATGGGAGCGCTACACTGTCCCAGACTCAGCAAACACACACACACACACACACACACACACGCACACACACACACCTGCTAAGCGGGCCTCAGGTTCTGGTGCAACACGTGATTTAATGTACCGGTAAACATCTGTGTTTTTGTACACTTTCACTCCACTTGCTCTACAGATATACTGCATGTAAATAAAGACAATTAGAATTCCCAGAGAACATCAGTGACTCTGAATTCATCTGGATTTATCTGCAGCTCCCTGGTGACTAATCTGGTTGAACATGTTCATCATTAGACAGTCTGGCTAACAACACAAATGTAAATGTCTTTGACTGAATAATTCAGTTCAAACTACTTGTGACATCCTTCCATTTAGTCCCCCCTTGATGCTTGTAGACCCAGTGGTTTGGAAGCGTTTTTCCACCCTCTCAGAGTACTAAACTAGCAGTACAGCCCCACTCAGCTCTGGATTTAGAACGTTGTGATGGTGGTGCTCCATGAATCAGGCCACCCAGAAGCTGCTGACCCACAGGAGCAGTTAGAACCCAGAACCGCCAGGAACAATGACCACATCCTCTTTCCTCTGGCAACACTGCAGTGAAAAGCAGAAACCAATGATACGTTGACTAAAACCTGGAGTCCATTGCTTCCATCCCTGCCAGACATCGAACACTAATGTTCCATGGTCACACAGTCGGGGGCCCAGAACCGCCGCATGGCTAAACAGCAAATTTGTTTAGTTGTACTTGCAGCACATAAAGCATCCTCTTTCATATCAACACTAATCCATTTGGCACTTTGATAATAATTAGAATAATAATGGTAATCATCACACTCTTTCCTTATAACTGTCTTTGCTTTAAGGTGGAGCCTGACCAGGGTCGTTTAACAGTGATAGTAGTGTGTTTTTTTAGTAAAACCATATTTTTTTAGCGTGTAAGCGTGTAATTAAACCTCTTGGCCTCACTAAATTATTATAATAGAGGTGAAGGAGTCGGCTCGACCTTTGCTGAGGACAGGAGAGAAACCCAGAGGCTGCAAACCTGGAAGACTCAAACATTTCCTCCCTTCTGACCCTGGAGCGCTGGAAGCTGCGTTATCAGGCCTCGCTCCTGGGATTCGACCCAGCCCCGTTCGGTTCACTCGTTCAGTTCAAGTCAAGCTTGCTTGAGCAGAACCGCAGCCTATTAAACAGTTCCATATCTTTTCCACCACGATCGTCCTGTCCAATTTTTTTTGTCCCGCAACTTTGAGATCGTTGAGAAGACGCAATCATTTCCAGAACTGGGTTCTCAAACCTGGTTAAACAAACAAGCTGGTTTCATTCTGAAAGAGTCAAAGCAAAGAAAATGAAAAGGGGGAGGATTTATTGTGTATTTTGCTGTATTCACTGGACATTTCTGCAGTTTTCATCTCAGTCCAGTGTGAGGAAGGCTCAGAGGATAAAAACCTGTGCCCACGTGCACGGCGCCTTCATGAAACACAGAAATGAAAGAGGTGGGCTGACATGTGGGCAGCAGGGCGGCGCATCGGTGAGGCCAGCCAGGCCGCAGACGTGGCGACTTCACAGGGACGCGGTGTTGAAAGGCAGCATAAAGGACGGAGATGAAGACAGAATCCTGTGGTGGCACTTTAAATCTGCAGTGCCCGTATAAAAAGCTGCAATGTTGGTTCTATTTAAAAAGAAAAAAAAAACAGGCCTTTTTTTGGTCACAGCTGGAAACGAGCCCACATGTGTGTCTTTCTGTAACAAGGCTGCGAGTTATCGGCGTCACCATGGGAACGGTCGGATCAAATCAGCCGACCGACGCGATCGGCCCTTTTAGACTTGTGTGCATAGTTCGTTAAGAAACTTCAGAGAGGCTCTTTGAAACGAGGCCATGAAAACAACAGAACACCAGTGGTGCGCGCGTCTGTCCTTTTAACACGCTGCTCGTGGCCTCCTGGCTGCGCGTTAATGATGAACGGATAAAATATTCAGCCGAGCGGCGCGCCTTTGCCTCTGTCCCTCCAGTGCACCCACCACACACACAGACACACACAGACACGTTCATCCCTCCGTCTGTCCTCACGCCGCGGACTGAACATGTGAGGGACTGCAGGCTGTGGTTGGAGCGTGTCTGGGCGTGACAGTGGGATCTCAGAGAGGGTAGACTGGGCTGGTGTAATTATTTCCACTGACTTTGATCCAGAGCTGCCTTCTCTAGACACCTGTTGGCCCTTGGCTCCGTTTGAATCCTGATTATTATAGCCACAATCCCCAGAGCAGCAAACACCGTGGGCTCTACACCGCAGCCACTTCACACAACCTGGCATATTAATGAGCGATTACAGCGCCCAGTTAAGCACAGGCAGCGTGAACAATGCCGCACAAGTAATAGTTACCGGGATCCAACTCTGTAACCTTTGGACATCTAATTTTCTGAGTTCTTCACTTCAGTGTCTCCAGGAGAGTCTTTGTCTGGCCGTCCGGGTGAGTGGAGGCTCTCGGCTTCCACCCCAGCGGCGGCGGCGGCGGCGGCTGCAGCTATTCGTGGAGCCATCTAATGAAAAGCTCACTCAAATTTAGCTTTTTCTCCCCCTTATCACGTTCTGGTGGACACAAAGACGGCAGGACAGGAGAAGAGGAATTATCAATTGCAGGCGGAAAGAAGAGGAGATTTTCCTCAGGGACCTCGTCCTCTATTCAGCATACATAAAGGCAAAGCTGCTTACTATTTTTCCAAGGAACGAAGCAGCTTTTGAACAGTCGGCATGTCCAACAATCAGACAAAAACCTGAGCTTCCAGGAGCAGGAACGTGATATTCTTTGGCTATGAACATTCAGTGAAACCTCATGTTTCAGGTAACACGAACACACACTAGCCTGAATTCATGGCTGGCAAAAATACGTTATTTTGGATTTCCTTTCTACTCATATAATCTCCTCCATGAGCTGAAACTGATGAGGAAGAGTTTGCTTCTGTTAAGATTTGTGGCTTTATGACTATTGTACATTAAGAGTCATTTGGAGCAAGAAACGTGTAGATTATTACGGTTTTCAAAAGAAAAAATACAATGTTGATAATCAGGCTCATCTCAGTTGTTTATTTGTGCTTTTGCCCTTTAACAGGTAAGTTTGTGATGTTGATGAGCCTGCTGCTTCCTCATCTACCCTCATACTCACAGATGGGGAGTGTAGAAGTGTAGAAAAGCATAGAAAAGTATTAAAAGGAGTTTAGAGTGGTAGAAACCCAAGTTCACACAACGCTGAATGTGTCAGTGCTACAAGTAGTGGAAGAACACCAAGATGGCTCAAGTCATCAGTTATTCAACCCCCGGACATAAAAACTGGGTTTAAAGAACTATTAAAGTACCGCGACTTTGAAAATGGAATATTCTCAGTAAAAAAAACAGCTTTAATAAACTCGTGATACGGTGGAAACGTCGTCCTACTTTAATGCATCCGTTGACTGTGGTGGCACATGTGCCAGTGTTCATTATCTGCCTGTAAATCAAAGATGATAGCAGAGATAAGCTTCCTCCTGTCCTACATTTTCTAAGGGAGATGATGTTCCTTCAGCTGTCAGGCTTTGAGCGTGTCCTCGCATGGCCGTCCTCGTGGGTCTGGGGACAATCCGCCCCGAACTGTGGAGGGTAAACCCGACCCTTCTCCTGGGGCCTCATCAGGGTTTGGACGGATCCGTCTCTCATGGTTGGTGGGTTTGTTTCTGACTGCTCACAAAATAGGCCCCATTGAAAATCAATAAACACAGAAGCGGCCATGTTGCTGTGCGTGCACACCCTGACCATTAGCATTAGCAACAACAGCTCAGCTCCTCCAACGTTCTCCTCACCTGCTGTTCTGTGTTTTTAATCAATGTCTTTTCATCAGGATTCACGTTCTTCTAGTACATCCTTATTTTCCTCATGTGAAAATTAAATGCATAATAATATATTAATAATAATGATTACAACACTACCATGATATAGTCATAACACATCATTGCGAGTTTGCAGGTTTCACTAAATGTCATTTACAGCAACAATAATGACTCTGCAATTCTCTCTTCTCAACAGTGGAATCATTGTTGTTTTTAATTGATTTTTTGTCCATTATCTTTTCATGACTCCCGAGTATAAACATTGAGGGTGAGTCCTGATTTACCGTCCACTTGGTAATAACTGACCCCCTATGTGATGCCTCTTTTTGCTCGTTCTCACCCACATCCTTGATCTATTCTGCTCGTTGTTTCTGCAGCAGCAGCTTCCCGGCTGTAACAGCGTCAGTACGCTAAAGCCTCCTGCTCTCCTCTAAACATCAACACAGCCATGCAAATATGCTTGGATCGATGTCCCGCTTTGATACTGCGTTGATGCTCTACGATAAACGAGTCTATGATGCATTTATGGCGTCGACTCGAGCGCAAAATTCTATTATGATACATTTGTTACATACATATGTTTAATTTATGAAGTATTGTCTGCTGTGAGCTTGATATGTGGATTAAGTGCAGCACATCAGTTCTTCCTGGATTGCTTATTAGATCGATAACGGTGTTCTGTTCCATTACGCACCAACAATGGAAAACATGGTCCGTGCACGTTGGGGACATTGTTGGGGCCCCTCCTTCGTCTTTGTTGTTTCCAAAACCTACAAGCAGGATGTAACTTTATAATTGTACAGCTACAGCCAGCGTATCAATCTCAGTGGAGAAATTAATGAGCACATTTCCCAAAATGTAGAAGCGCAGTATTTGATTAAAGAGGGTGAATATATCTGCAGTGGGGAGGGGGGAAGGGGGGCTTCTAAGTTATTAAAGCTGAATGAACTCTTGAACTCTGTCTGACTCTGACTGTGCTGATATACACATCAGAAAAATTAGAGTGCGGGTGTGTATGTGCGCACAGGCTGGCATGGCTGACTGCTTGGAACATGTTTTGAGGCCAGGACGTGTCAGGAGAGCGAGAGATGCTCCTAAGAGCCATTAATCTGCCTGGACTGCTGCGACCCCACATTTGCAGAGAACGTGTGATCCGTCCACCCTGGATTTTCCCGCCGCGCTTCGACCTGTTTCTGGGACGGGCTTTGCCATACTGGCAAAAACAGATGAGCGAAACCAGATCACAGAAAAATGGAGACCCGAAAGGCGAAACCGTGTGTTTCTCTTATATAACAGAGCAGCGTGAATGAGGAGTAACGATGGAGGTTGATGGGAAGCAGCACCGGCGACGTCGATGGATGAAGTGTGGGGGGGGCAACGGTAGCTGTACTGCACCCATGAGCGCCGGGTGGGCCGCTGGGGGGGTGAGTGACAGGGCGGTGCTGTCAGCTCCTTTGTGGTGCGCTCTTCAGGGGAGACCTCAAGCGTGTTCTGTTAAGTAAACAGCAGCGATGTCGAGTGCTCCTCAAATATTAATAGAGTGCAGCTCCCTCTTATTGCCGTGTTTGGACTGACCTTTTCCCCAGTGGACAGCAGCGCTCCAGAAGCCCCCCCCCCTACACACACACACACACCTCCCCGCAGCTGCTGAGGCCACTGGCAATGGCAGCAGACCGACCTGAACCAGCCGCCCTCATACGGAGATTAATTAAAAACTAAAGGGTTCTCCGTCCGAGGGGATCAATACAAACAATATTCAAGTTGGCTGTGACACTCCTCATTCTCCTTCCCACTTCTTTTCCCGCCATCCCGGGAGGAAACACTCTGACCTCAACCTGGCGCGCCTGAATAAACACGCAGCCTTAGAAAATGGCGTAAGAAGTGAAACGCTGGCCATAAATGAACGATGCTGGTTGTACCTGCTTTAATCGACCCAGCGGTCCCAGCCCATCGACTCTCCGCTGACAGGCGGACTGGGGGAGTTTCCGAGGAGGAGTAATGGAGCTTGTCAGGAAGCTTCCCGCTTCACACCACTTTGCCTCCCATCCGGCCGGTTCAGCGGGAGATGTGGACGTGTACGCGGAGGAGGGGGGCGAGGGAGTGGTGCACAATGACAAGGCTCCGCCGAGACTCTGAGCAGACTCCTCAACACCCAAACATTTCTCCTCACATCAGTCACGCCAAGAGTGCAGAGAAGCATGCTGCCTCTGCCTCAGACTATCAACGTAATGAACACATTTACAATGCAATTAGATAGAATTCTATCAGAGGACCTCAAATAAATCCTCAGCTAGCTCAGACAGACAAGCCTCGCTGCACAGCCGAGCTCGCACCTACACACCCTTTCTGCTGACCTGAGACCTCTCCACCACCACCCCGGCGTCCACCTCCAGGCTGTGATACTGTTTGCACGAACCCTTCTCAACACTCAGTGTGAAAGTGGAGTTTTATTTTTATTTAAAAGCATATAAAACCTGCGGTTAGCACTGCGTTAGGCTGGCGGCTCATTCTGGGGTGTACCTGCCTTCACCCATCAGCAGCTGGGAGTAAAGTGGTCAAAAAAAGGAAGAAAAAAACAGAAAAACTGCCATTTAACGAGCTTTAGGAAAGAGAAAACTAGTATAATGTCTAATTTTAGCAGGAATTTCTGACTCAACTACAACGTTCTCGCCGTGAACTTTAATAAAGGTTGAATATGTGAGCATTAGGCTGTGAATGAAGCTGTTAACGATGGATTTTTCTGGTTTTAAAAGTTTGTGTGTTGTCACATATTTCTACTGCTGTGAAACAGCGGCGAGGTGTTCAAGATCAGCCCCTCTGACCTGCTCCGCCCTGCCCCGGCTGGCACGCTGTTATGTCTGCACGGCTGAGCAAATGTTGCGCAAGTGCTTGAATATTTCATAGGCAATATGAAAAATGCATATCTCAGAGCTATAAGTGCTTGACATGGGGACGAGGGCAAGCTGCTGAGGTCACGAGGTGAATGAAGAGCTACACGGAAACACTAAGACCGAAGGAACCTGCGGCGCCGCGAGGGTTAGGGTGCTGCTGCAGATGAAGCAGCTGCACGACGAAGCTTTGCCGAGCGTAGAATTCTTTTAATGAACAAGGACACCTTGAAGTTTAATTCCAGAGCAGGTGTCCCATGTTGCAAGCTGCCAAACGTTGTTCACAAAGAGACAGACTGACAGCCAAACACCTCCAGCTCTCAACCCTGGCTGCTGAAACAGAGCTGAACTCAAATGACTCCAGATTAATGGGGACGATGGCTTCGGGTGGGCTGAAAGGTAGAGACAAGTTTACAGACGTCACCTCAGCTGTAGAGGGTGATTTGTGTGCCCCTGAGAGAGGAATTATATAAACAAAGCAGCATCTTAGGGCAGCTTCCATCTGAGTTCCCATGAAGACAAATGTAGCGTCTACTCAGACATGTCTTCTTAATAGATCTGCCGGGTCCAGAGCGATCTCCAGCACGCATTGATTTAGCTCACCAAAACAAGTTAAAAGAGCTGCTTCTGAAAAACAAATTTGTATAATCCATTAAGTGGAAAAAGTCTCTCGGAGGATCACGGGTGAGTCATTTAAAGGAGCCCATTAGCTCCTCGTGGGATGCATTCACGTCAAAACGCTGCTTCCCTTTTCTTTGCCGTCTCCTGGCTTCCTCTCTCCTCTCTTCTCCGCGTCCCGGCCGATGCAGCAGTCATTAGAATCACACAGAAACAAAGCCCCCTTCTCTCCGCTGGAGCTGGGAGGAGGCTGTCAGTCCCTTCAGCTCTGTTTGATGATAGCATTTCAAATAGCACTTTGATCCTCGCTGCACACTGTTTGTTTTTTGTCTCCGTGATGAAATAGAGCTTGAGAGGCGTGCAACAGGGCAAATCATTAAAATTGGGCTCCGACACCAAGAGCCACGCTCGTCCCTGGAAACCGCCCCTGACAAGTTTTTGACACATCAGCACGAAGAACACGACAGGGTAGGTGGAAGGGGAGCGGAGGAGGAACGCTGCCTTCTCCCAGCAGACACCGCTCCTCCGAGGTGAGTCTGGAGCGGAATCCAAACTCATGTCTCCTTTAAAGATGGAGCCGGAATAAGTTATTTTAATGAGGCAACTGTTGGAGAGCATTGTGCGTTCAGGCAGAGCAAAGCGCCGATTCCCACCTTTAACAAAACACGTGTGAATAAACAGCTCTCACCGACGTCCACCACTGACTTTAAAAGCCTGGAGGAAACAAACGGAGACAAAAACAGCGTGTCTCTGCTCCCTTTCCCCTTGATTTGCAAAACTAATCTGAGAACTATTCTTCCCTCTCTACCTCTTTTCCAGACGAACCGATTTTTCCACCACATCCCGCCTGTTTGAAAATAAAACATTAGAACGCCTGATTCAGTGTGGAAGAGTCGGCGCTTTGTGAAATGAAAGAGCTCTCCGCTGAAAAACCGTGCAAATATCCACCCCACGGGGGGGCAGAATCCCTGACACATTATCTGCAGAGAGACAGCCGCCGCGTTTTTGGACGCGAGCACGGTCAAATCAAAAGACGGAGGCTCGATTAAAAAGTTGTTGTGTAAAGCGCGAGAGACGAGCACTTCAAACAGGAGAGCAGCCACGCGCGCGCGTGTTTGTGTGTGTGTGTGTGTGTGTGTGTGTGTGTGTGTGTTGGGGGGCACGCCGGGGCCTCCTCTGGTGACAGGAACACTTGGCAACCTGCAAAAAGCCTGGAGAGTTGAGACGCAGCAGACGGGGACAGGCGGCGAAGAACAAAAGACGGGAAAACGACAACAAAGGTTCATCCTTGTGAAGCGAAACGTTCGATAATTCCCAGGAAGAGTTGATTTCATGTTCGGCTCTATCAAGCTGCGGGCGCACGTGGACTATTACACACCTCGTTTATCCGTCCTCAGGTGAGTTAACTCTGCATCCAAGTTTGTCAGCTTCTAAAACTTTGGAATCCTCAGAGTTTTGGCCTCTGTATTCCAATGAGCTGTGGAAGATGCTCAAATGAGGACA
Organism: Takifugu rubripes; assembly: GCF_901000725.2. Taxonomy (NCBI): domain Eukaryota; kingdom Metazoa; phylum Chordata; class Actinopteri; order Tetraodontiformes; family Tetraodontidae; genus Takifugu; species Takifugu rubripes. The sequence goes on along the minus strand of NC_042298.1, from coordinate 2,240,305 downwards.
GAGTGGATTCATCTCAAGTCCTCATTAGAAGATAATGGTTCTTATGCATCATCGGTACACATCTAAAGCTTTTAAACACACAAATGGCCTTTTCTCCCTTAATCTCATCATCTGTCTTTGTGTATTAGCATTTATAGATCAGAACAAATTGACGAGTTCATTTATCGTAAAGGTGGAGGAGCTAAATAAATAGTAGAGTCCAACCTTCGCTGGCAGAGAAGATGCCCTCCCAAACCTGACCGAACCACACAAACGGAACCAGTCGTCACGACGACAGAGGTCAGAACAGTTCCATATGTTATATATAATCACACCCCCACCGCTGTCACCATCTGTCATGCTGGGAGACTTAAATCACGGCTGAAGTCGAATGAAGTGTGTGATACCCCCCCCCCCCCACCCCACCCCCTCGAAAGCACATCAGACAATTATTAAACTGCTAAAACCCCAGATCATTAACTCATTTTGTGTCATTAACTGGGATGCAGAGACAGTAAACCCTGCCTTTAAAGGGACTGAGAGGAGCTGCACTTGTGTTTACCAGAACATCCAGAGGAGAGAGCTGGTGGATGCTGGAAATAGAGTCAGAGATGCTGACGGCAGGAGATGGACCATAAATCCTCCGGTGAATGGCAAAGCCACCCAACTGCAGCCTGCTGAGGCGCTGATCTCCAGCAGGGTCCACATTTCATTTAGTCCCACCAACAGAAAACACATATACGAATATATAAAAACTCTACAAACTCAGTTAAACCCGACATACAAGTCAAACTAATTAAATTGCAGCACAACAGAGCTATAATAACTGTGACCCGTCAAAGATAAGCTGATCCAGTAACAGGAAGAGTCACAAAGAAGTTGTAGACACGGACCGGTGCCAAGCCTTTCTACTCCAGAACCGCTCCCCTCCATCGGGACTGCTGAAGACTCATATTTAAAGACGACAAACAGCAGATGAAAAGTGGGCCGAAAATACAATTACAAGCAAATAAAGAAGCCGTGCGCGATGATGAAATGCAAAGAAAAACTAAACCAATTTATAAGTTGATAAAATAAGATATTGCGATGGCTGCTGCCCCCACCCCCCCCCCACGTGCGGTAAATGATGCTCGGAGAAATCCATTGGACATGGTAAAACTGCCTCCCCCCGTAATTGCGTTATTAGATTAGCCCAGGGCAGTGGGTAAACAACTTCAGTCATCACAGCAGGCGCCCCAGCTCTCACAGATATTCAATTACGCCTCCAAACTCTGCAGAAGAGGAAAGAAGGATGAGTCTACAGACGACAGGTCTTAGACAGGACAGGACAGGACGGCTGGACGGGACAGGACGGCTGGGAGCAGATGCAGAAGGCAGCGAGATCTGATCCCGATTGTCGTGGGCTGGATAGAGAAGCCTGCCAGGTTCTGCATCATCTGCTTCCTGCCACATCTCGTTTGGGTGGCTGCCATGGCAAACGTCCATTCAGCACTATAGGAGACAAATGAGGGCAAGCTCCTGTCAAGGTCAACAGCCTCCAACGCCAGGGCGGTGACGGCGCTGCCGCTCTCCTCCCTTCCACACATCCAGTAATTAAAATCCACCCAGAAGAAGCAGGAGAGTGTGGAATTTTTTGAGACTGCTAATGAGATGCTAATTTGTTGGGCTGCGAGGAATAAGTTATGAGGGTCTCAAGGACACGAAGGATCGACCCAAACTTCAGAGGAACTTTGTGTGTCTGTCTATGTGTGTGTGGGTGTGTGTCCGCCACAGGTTTTCTGGTGTCATTATGTTTGTGAAAAAGACACGAGCATCCTTCCAAACTCCTGATCATTTACAGAGCCGCGTGGAGACAGACCCCCGCCTGGCGGCATCGCTCATGCCGTGTGAAAGTGGTCCAATCCAGACCTGTTTTCGAACACCCCACTGCGTGAGCCCGCCAGTGTCAGCAGCACCAGGGCAGCTGTCCCACTTTAAGCGCAACTATCACACAGACTCTGTGATACGAAGTCCCAGACTTTCAAGCTGTAGATTTGACATTATAAGTAATCTGGCCTTTCTTGTTCCGAACCCCCAGGGTGACGACTGTTTCTCAGGCTACAAAAGAGCACCGAGTGCAGTCGCTCCTCCTGCGCCGGGGTCTGGGCTCTCCAGCCACAGACGGATCCACAGGATCGATTTTAGAGTCCCCTGTACAAACAGCGACACTGTCGATCCTGAAGCACCATCTGGCTGAACCCGAGCATTGCATGAGCAGCAGCGGCGCCCCCTGTGAAGGACACGGCTCTGGGGAAATAACAATTAGGGCTGCCACTCACAAATAATGACAGCTTCTGGATGAGTTTCTGCTTGATCAGGCAGATAGGTGAGAGAGCGACGGAGGAGTCGCTATGAGGTGCAGCGGAATCCTATCAGACAAATCTGACCTGAACAGTCTGAAGAACAAGTTAAAGAGCAGCTGAGGACAACCCCCCGCCCCCATCTCTTTTTCCAATCCTATGCTCTTGTTATATCTGGTTTGTGCAAATGGCACTAAAAATAAGGGATTAAATACATTTGTTACATGCAATCTTGTCAGGAACCAGATAAGAACCCAAATGCGACACACGAGTCTGGCTGAACACCGCTTTATTGTCGGACACAGACAACAGACAGGATTCACCGGGGAGCGAGCAGAACAGAATAGTCGGGGACAGGCAAGGTCCAGATCAGGCAGAAGGCAGAGTTTACCGGGGAGCAGGCTAAACAGAATGGTCAGGAACAGGCAAGGTCGGAACCGGGCAGGCAGGCAAACAGGAATACCCTGGAAGGTCATCGGAACACGAATTACGATCTGGCACCGAGTGAGTGTGAGGCTGGAGAATATATACACTGGTAGGTGAACTGATTGATGAGTGAGGGCAGGTGTGTGATCAGTGAGTGAGGGCAGGTGTGTGATCAGTGAGTGAGGGCAGGTGTGTGATCAGAGAGTGAGGGCAGGTGTGTGATCAGAGAGTGTGGTGTGAGCAGGGGAGTGGAAAAGAACCATGGGCTGGAGCAGGGTGTACCACTTGGTTCGCATACGGGAGGGCGACGAGTGGAAGACGGCGTTCCAACACCCCGGCTGGCAACTACGAGTATCTGGTAATGCCCTTTGGATTAACCAATGCACCGGCCGTCTTCCAGGCCTTAGTTAATGATGTTCTTCGGGACATTCAGAGACCAGTTTGTCTTTGTCTACCTGGATGACATCTTAATCTTTTCTAAAGGACTCAAGGATCACGTACAGCATGTGCGGGCAGTTCTGCAGCAGCTATTGGACAATCAGATGTTTGTAAAAGCCGAGAAGTGCCAGTTCCATGCCCCATCCTTCCTAGGCTTCATCATTGTGCCAGGGAACATCCAGATGGACCCAGGGAAGGTCTCGGCGGTCGTGGACTGGCCGCGCCCCGAGTCCCGCAAGCAGCTGCAGCGATTCCTGGGGTTCGCCAATTTCTACCGGCACTTCATTCGTAATTATAGCGCCACTGCAGGACCACTCCATGGCGCAGGGACAGACAGTCAGTTTTTCAGAGGAGACCAAGGGCGAGGTCAACCTGGACCTGCTGGACGACGTCGCCTGGTGTCAGATCCAGAAGCTAGAGGTCACCTTGACGTCGATGCTACGTTGAAGACAGTACGATCCGGCCAGTAATGAACCCAGCGCACAACTTGTCCCAGCTGGACCGACTGGATCGGATTGAGGGAATCGTTCAGCAGCACGAGGAGGCGGTGGCGGCCTCCGCCGCGGAGACGAGACGCGTCACGGAGGCAAACGAGCGGTGCTCCCGTACCTGCGTCAGCTCCTGTAATTCTGGTCATCAGGAACGAATAACGATCTGGCACTGAGTGAGTGTGAGGCTGGAGAATATATACTGGTAGGTGAACTGATTGATGAGTGAGGGCAGGTGAGTGAGGGCAGGTGAGTGAGGGCAGGTGAGTGAGGGCAGGTGAGTGAGGGCAGGTGAGTGAGGGCAGGTGAGTGAGGGCAGGTGAGTGAGGGCAGGTGAGTGATCAGAGGGTGTGGTGTGAGCAGGTGAGTGATCAGAGGGTGTGGTGTGAGCAGGTGAGTGATCAGAGGGTGTGGTGTGAGCAGGTGAGTGATCAGAGGGTGTGGTGTGAGCAGGGGAGTGGAAAAGAACTGAGTCCATGGGCTGGAGCAGGGTGTGACACAATCTGTTTAAACACCACTAGAATGGAAGCTAAATGTTAACAAGTCACAACTGGAGACATGATTTAACAGGATGGATTCCGTTTAAATGTGACCAGACAGCCAGAAAACATTGGCTGAGAACACAATGATGTAATTTAGACAGAGAAAATGACACAGACCTGCTTTAAAACACCGTGGATGTTCTAAGATTCAAGGTCTCAGGTCTTGATACGTTTGAGACGCGGCTAGAAACTGACTGTCTAGACGGTGTTTTGAATTCATTAGAACAAACCTTCAACCTTCAACCAGTACTGAAACTTATTATTTTTGTGCATTAAAATAGTCTGTTGCTTCGAATTTTGCTGAAAACATTTCTGTGGAACGTACAGAACGGATGTCATCAGAGTCCCATTTTAAAGGCTCAGATTCGGAGTGAAGAGTCCTGCGCAGGTTTATGGGCCCTCGTTTTCAACTAATTTAAACGCTCAACCCGCTGAGGGCAATTAGAGTATATGGAAACGCTGCTGTTATGATCCCACTAATGTGTCTTCAAATGAAATTCAAGATTTTGTAAGAAAAAATAAGACAATATCAGTGTTTTCATGCTAATGTAATTAGCTAAAGCTCATCACATGGGTAAATGGCACCTGAGCGAGCGGGGGCAGGGGAACGCTTGGTTAGAAACACATATTGTCTTCCTATTTCCTGTTATTGATCTTAGAAAAGCCTAACGTTAGAACAGATCGTCATCTTTGTGCTCAAAAGACAAAGACAGGCAGGACTATTACTCCATCTATCGCCCCGAGAAGTCAGCTTCAAAAGGTGAAAATCTCTGGTGTATTCAAGCTTGGGAAAGAGAGAAAGGCAGGTAGAGCAGAGGGGGGGGTTGTGCAGGGTTGGAGAGAGAACTGGCAGATTAGAGATTGAGAAGAGGGGAAGCCCTTTGATCTTTGGCAGGAGTGGGGCGCCGACGAAAAGAGACGGAGAAGAAGACTGCAAACAAGACATGCTCTCAATTCCCAACAGGAGCAGAGCAGCCGGAGAGAGAAAAGTCAAGTCGACTGAGCAGCGCGGAGACGGAGAGAATCACTGAATTCGGAGGACTAGAAAGGGAGAGACGAGAGAGCGAGCGAGAAGATGAAAATGAAGTAGAGGAAAACAGATAAGACCAGGACGTTAAAAGGATTTGAGTCCAGGGCTGTTTGGGGACTTCTCCCAAGCCCTCTGCTAAAGCAATTAGCATCGAACCCCTTCTAGGAAAGTGCAGCCAGACCGCAGCAGCCGTCTCTAAAGCAGTTTGTAGCAACCAAGTCATGCAACCGCCCCCCCCCCCCCCCCCCATTAAACCCCACGTTTTAATTGGCGCGTCACAGCGGCGCCTCGGCCTGTGTTTCACAGGCGTCAATGTGCGGCCTCCAGCGTGCGGGCCAACGCTCGCTTTAAGTGGAAACCTCGAGGGGGTGCACACGGTGGCAGCGCTGGTGGGGGGGCACACAGAAAGTGAAAACAGCATTGTTAAATGTGTGGTTTTAGAAACACTGCACCGTTCAGAGGACGGGAACTTGTTAGAGTTACTGGACTCGCCACCGCTGCACAGAGTTGCTCCCAACAACCACAACAATCTTCTCTCCAGCCTTTGAAAGACTATAAACTCTTTTCCCAAGAATGTGGGTATTATTTTCTTTAGCGGCACTGAAGCGGCTCCGTGAATGTGCAAAAGCAGATCAGCTCGAAACAGTCGCCACTCCCGTGCTCGGATGTTGTCATGGCTGGCGTTGGTGTGAACCCACCACTCTCATACGCCTCCTGCTGTCGCCCAGCTAAACGTGGATGAGTGCATGTTCCAACCTTTCCTCGACACGCTCGCTATCGTCGCATTCATTAGCGAGTCGCGCTATAATTGCTATAACGTCCCCCCACCCTCACCGCCCACTGCAGTGGAAATGCAACTCAGATTTAAAAACTCCAAACTGGGCTGAGAAAAGAAGGGGAAAAGGGCTTTGGTCCCAGCGGACGCCCTCGTGCAGCTCAGCAGCCCTTCAGAAGACCCCCTGCCTCCACGTCAGTGTCACACTGGCCTGTTATTTTGAATTCTTCCGATCGCCCCCCCTTCGGTCCTATCACTCCATCTCTTCTGACCTCTCCCATCTGTAAACAGATTCCAGGACCGCTGCTGACAGTCCTTTTCCCCCGCCTGGATAACTGGCACCACTGACTGCAGTGCACCAAACTCTCAGGAGACCCCCTCTCTCTGGCTCCCCTCGACAGCCACACGACACCAAAAGTCACTTTAACGTGCATCCCTGTCACTCCGACATTTAGCCGAGCAGCCATTGAGCATCCGATCGGTGTCTGTCTGCATCATCCTCCTTTTTTTACACGTGACTCACTTGTCTGGGGGAGTCGAGCCGCCGACAACAGCATCAGCCGTCAGTTACCGTCTTAAAACAGACGCGGCTTCTCTCCTGCCTGCTCTGTTAAAAGTGTGTTTTGTCAGCTTGAAAACAGGTGTGGACAAACCTTCAGCAAACTGTCTTACCTTGGAAAATGGCAGCATTCTGGATGATGAGCCGCTTGAGCTGAGCACTGACAACCTGCAAGCCCGACTCCATGTTGCTGCGTGCGGCTACCTGATAGCGCTCCTCCATTTTCTTGGAACAGCAGGTCGGCCCTTTGGTTTGGCAAACCTGCAGATCAGCACCTGGCAGAGGATCAGCAGAGAAGTGTACATCAGCAGAACGTCACCGGGAATATTCATCACGGGAGATCTCTGCGACTCACCATAATTGAACTGATCATTTCCCACCTCATCAGGCTTTGACATAAAAGATCAAAGGTGTACTTGCAGAGACAGAGAGCTGCAATGACGCACAGCTCGCAACCCGCTTTCATCTCCACAACTGAAGGAAAACAGTAAAGAACACACATTTCTGTACCTGACTTCGGCTCCTTCGCCTTTTCTATCTCCCTTTGATTGGGGCAGATGTACTTGAGGAAGGCGACATTGGGCCGACATAACCAGTCAGCACAATACAGGCAGAGAATGGAGACGTAAAAGAAGGTTTACCAAAGCCAGGACCACGAAAACCTATTACAACTCAAACAGCAGTGATCAAGGTGACGGCAGCTGCTGCATCACAGCTTCTTAGTGGGGGGAGGTTTTTATGTTGATGCACCAAAGGAGCTTTTCCATGAATAAACCACTCTTATTATTTCCACTATTTTGATGCTGTAAAACAATAAAAAGGTTTTGGAATTTTAGAAAAACGGCCTGGATGAAAGGATATGTCTTTTCTCTCAAAGAGCACCGGCTGCTAATTAGCTTAGCTCCAGTAGTGAACGGTGAACCTAGTCTGCTTCTAACATTATCAGATAAAATCAGCAGCTCGAAACAGTCCAGTTTACATCCCACTCACATCAGCACATCAGGTTATTTTAGCCAAGGTGACCAACGAGACAAAAGAGTTCAAAGGTCAGCATTCAACAATGAGAGAAGGCTCTGTGGCAGAGAATTATGGGAAGTGTAGTTCATTCTAAATGTGTTAATATAAGAACCACAGTCCCCTCCGAAGGTGCTGTCTGAGAGCCTGAGCAGGTGCCTAAGATGTGTCTTTGGAAGAAAAGCTGAGAAAAACTTTGAAAAAGAACAGTCCGAGGGTATCGTTACGCTGCTACAAACAAACTATACATCTGCAGCTTATTCCCAAACCACATCGATGCACATGACTTCACAGAGACATAAATAGGGCACGCACATCTGATGGTTAAATACAAAGATGAGGCCCCCCTCGCTCTCTCTCCACATACAATGGTTGAAAGCTTTGGAGGAGCCTGAAGTCGTAATGTGCTCTCCAGTTACTGTATATCTAGGAGTCGTCTACTGGATCTGCTGCCTGAGAGACGTCACTGACAAGGGCCTGATTGATGGCGCGGTAAACAAATATCTGGGGAGTCTGACGGCTTCAGCCGCCGCAGCTCTGGATGCGAAAGGAAAAGAAACAATGAGAAAGTGATTAATCTGAAGGGAAGGCTTGGATCGTGAGTGCATGTAGAGGACTTTATCTTCAGATAAATACAGAATATCTCTATTGAGGCCTCGTCTCTAGGAGAGCGTCAAAAACAAAGCAATGAGAACAGCGAGTAAGCTAAGCCAGCAGGAGAGTGACGAGAAGAGAACGATCTCCTTAGCGACGCCCTTCATGGCCTGGGGGGTCTAAAGACAAGAGACAATGTGCAGTTTTAATATCTTAGATTAGCAAAGACAGAGGATTCAAGACAGATAGGATCAAGGTAATTTCACACGGCCAAAGAGGGAAAAGCAGCGAGCTGTCAGTCGCAGCGAACTGCAGGCGAGGTGACGCAGCCGGTGCAGACCAGAGACGGGGATTTAGCAATTATCCTCAGCAGCAACAGACAGTTTGTCGCTTTGCAGATGATAAATACATTTCATTACAGAAGTTCCACAACAAGAAGAAAGGAGGAGAGGATTCAAGAGGAAAACGATTCCCCGCTGAGATTTGCAAATAATAAAGTCACGGCGTCTAAATAAAGCTTTCTTTCTGACTGACAGGTCACGCGGGAGTTAGCTTCCTGCTCTTTTTTTTTGCTTGAGGCTCATTGCTCCTTTTCCCTCCCTTTCTTTTCCTTTTAGTAGCTGTCGTCCTTGCACGCGCTTGTGCTGCGCTAGTTTCACTTCACCTCCCTTGCGTTTAATAACAATTAGGCTCTCAGAACACCTCTCTAGTAGGCTGATGTTGAGTAATTAAAATGAGCTATTATCTGTGTCGTGACCTGTAATTCTCCCACAGAATCAGAGACAGGAGAGATGCAGGGCCGCAGACTATTTAAATGTAAATTTCCTCAACAACAAAGCTTATCTGAGGCTTTTAGACTCTTGTATGCTTCCATTTACTATTTTCTCTGCCATGACTAACAAGTCTACTGCTTAGAAATACGTGCACAACATCTCTACATATGTAAATACACATCTGTCATAGAAAACACTTTGCGCATGCTCTGTTTCTTGTTAGCCGAATTAATAACGGTTATTTTAGTAAATTCCAAGGGGAGGGACTCATTAAAATTCCATGTTTGCCACAGGATCATCGCGTGTCAGGGTCTCGGTATTGTGCTACCTATCGCTCAGCTCTACACGTGTGTAATCAGGACCGACGGAGAAGATCCTCACAGCTGAAGGTTGAACGGCTGTGGAGGAACCCAGCAGGGGTTCCCTGAGTGAGACCAGAGGAGACCCCCCCTCACCCTTTTAACAAGCAGGGGAACGGGGACAGGCGGAGACGCAGATCTGTAGTTTCCCAGCACCAATTAGAAAGCGAAAACTATGCAAGTTTAATGATGGAGACCACAGGGAAAAACAAGTTGTATAAAGATATAGAATATGTTAAAAGCTGCTCATTATGAGCATAAATTATATATGAACTACCAGTGTCGATTCGACACATGTGGGACTCCGGCTGGCTGCCTCCCCGGGGCAGAAGAAGCCGGTGTCACTGTGCAGAGGAAGGAAACGAAACCACCACGGCGGAATTTACAACGGATCTAAAGAAATCTCATATCTGCTTTAGAGGCAAGTCACACACAGGTTGGTGCTCCACTTTAAATTGGTTCAAAAAGTTGAAACAAACTGTGTGTGTGTGTGTGTGTGTGTGTAAAAAGACACATTTTCAAGGATGATGTGTCTCCAGCCTAGCAGACGCGTCCCATCCCTCCATTTAAGGAGAAGCTGACACTCATCTGGTTCCTCATCCCTCATTTCCACCTGATTTGATGGTGGGTTCAACAGGAACCGCCGGCCTCCTCTTCACCTGTGGGCTGTGCAGCCACCAGCGCCGGTCCTGCAGCTGCTCCGCCGCTCCGCTCAAGCCTCCGTTTCTGAACCGCTGCAGAGGGATAAAACACCTTTTGTTTTGCCTGCTGGCTCCACATGGAGCGTTATTCGGATTCTGACGCGCTCTCCTGCGGACGTCTCTGTGAATCAGCCGCCTCGCCCACACGGCGCTCTATACCAGCGCTGGCTACTTCACGTCTCCCCGCCACACCATAAAAGCAGATCTTTCCTCGGGAGAATGGCAGCGAGTAGCGCTCAATATTTAAATTTCCTCAAGCCTTAAATGTTACAACCACACAACAAGCTCCTCATGTTTACATTTCCCTTACACAGTTAAAAAGTAAAATTCTAAAGGATATAACTAACTGATCGTCTCATCTCAAAGATGATAAAGCTCAGAGGCATGACAAGGAAAAGAGGAACAGAAGTGTGGTAAATGCAAAGGAACAGACCGAATATTTGATGCTTTTGATGGTGGAAAAACAGCTCATTAAGACAAAAGTAAAGAAGCTGAGGCTGGTGGGAATCCTGCGCTTTGGGCTATCGCAGCCTCTTTTGAGCATTTCCCCCTTTTACAGCATGACCCTACATGCTCCCTACGCAAGGCCTTCTCTCAAGAAACAGTTAGGGTGCAGAAATATCCAGCATTGTAACACCCGGTCCTACCAAGGAACGTTGAATATCTGGAGTAAACATGCAAAAGAGCAGCTGAGAACCCGTTAACGACCAGGTGACAGCAAGGAAATACAGCTGACAGGAGACCCCAACAGGGCTGGCATTGGTTAGCGACTCATGCTGGCAGGACCCAGCGCTAATCAGTAGTCTTGGGATCACCCACAGTTGCTACGAGTTGAATATCCTCTGATTCTGCAAGAGCAAGAGCCAGTAATGACTCTTAGAAGGATTGCATGGTAACAGACCGAGGAACGGAACGGACCGTGATCAAGACAACCAGTGGTACCACAGAAGAAGCTCAATTTGCTGCTAACCCATTAGAAGACCCTGCTTAGAGACTAACCAGCCCTAACCAGCAGCTGAGATGAGGATGGACAAACGAAAGCCTCAAACGCTCTGGCCCAAGTCCAGAAGGAAGAATGAGTTGGATGCTATTGACAGAGATAGAAGGTCCTAGAAGGAGAAGGAAGGTTGTAATGTTATGCAGGCTAACTGACAAAGCTATGAAGGGCAGAGCACCTCAGGTGAAAATATAAGAAAGAGAAGTCTCCTTGACAAAAAAATAAGAGTGGGCGTCTCAGTATCTTTACAATATCTGGAGGAATATCTGAGTAAGATTTACTCTCATGGCTGGAAGCCCAGACAACATGGAACCAATCCACCCACCTGAGCACCCTAGACACAAGACCCCAAACATGGAGCAAGGTGGAGTATAGCATGCAAGGTCAACCAGCCACTGGGCCCAATGGGCTTCAGTATAGGCATTTTAAGAACACTCTTGGATTCCTCAGATATCTATTGAGTCTTTCTTACAGCACAGAACAATAATATGTCAGATAATGTGGTGAATAACCATCTACAAGGTCTCGCATTGACCCAAACTTATGTGCTAGGAAATAGCTCAGGCGACCAAGATGCCTGAGCAGCTCTCGCTGCCGACCTCAAACGTGGTGGAAGGATTTAAATATGACCCTCACCGAGCTACGGGACCCCAAGGAGAGAGGAGTTGCTCCTAATCTTGAAACAGGAAAGAAGTGGAGTCCACCAGCAGGGACGTCGTCGGCAATGTCCAGCAAGGCAACGGAGGCGTAGGCTTCAGAACAAAAACACCCACCTGGCAAAAGGCAACACCCAGCAAATGCCGAACAAGAAGAGCGGCCATGACAGGAGGAAGCAGCCAGATGCTCCGCAGCTGTGAGACAAGCTGGATAAGATGGGAGAGCGTAGAGAGGAGTGAGCTTTGGGACATGGAAGCAAATACCTGTGCTGTCCTGCCCCCACCAGCAAACCTACATCTCTGGCTTGGTGAAGACCCTGCAAGCTTCCTGTGCAGAGCTCTTGAAACCCTCGAGCACATCTTGGTCAGGTGCAAGACTGACCCAACACAAGGGAGGTACACCTGGGGGCACAACCAGGTGTCTAAACACTTAGCAGCTGAACTGACAACCCCCATATGACCAGACCTGGTCCTCCGGTCCGAATCTCACTGACACGCATATGTCATCCAATTGACAGTCCCTTTGGAGGATGGAGTTGATCAGGCATATCAGAGCAGCTGAAATAGGGTTCAGGGGCTAGGTAGCTAGATCAACATCAAGGCTACTTCAGGAGGGGAGAGTCAGGGGACAATCTCACAGGAGGACAATAAAAGCCCTGGCTGAGACAGCTGGAAGGAGCTTCCACTGCCTGGGCTGCCAAGACTTCCAGCTAATCACAAGACGCCCACCCAGGCTTGATCAACCCGTGGTGGGTCTGCCCACCATGGTATGATGCTGAGGCACACGACCGATGATGTGTCCTCCTGGTAACGTTGGTACCCGTTAGCTGTCTCCAAGGAACCTTCTCAAGAAACAGTTGTGGCTCAAAAATAGCCGGGATTGCAACAACCAGGCCTTATAAGGAATCACTGTCTGATGATAATGAGGATGATGGTGAGGATGGTGATGACAGCTTGGTCTCATGCATTGAACATGCCGCAGCGCTGATGCTGACGGACACACACACGCTCTTTCATCACAAGCTGCGCGGCGCCACATCTGCAGCTGAGCCCCACCAACGCACAACCTTTCAAACTGACCTTCAGGCACTTTTAACAAAAAACAAACCCAACATATTAGATTGTGGCGACGCGGTTGTTTGCGGAGCCTGCTACACAGTAATCTGACAATTGTTGATCGATCTCAATTATAATTTGACCGCCAGTCCTTTTTCTGTCTTTGAGGCGCAACTCTTGTCCGTGCACGGTTTGACGCTGCTGGAGAGAATCATTTGGTGAACTCAATCAGAGCCACAAGGTTGACATCACGTCTCTGCGGATTTCAGGCCCCATTGTTATGAAAACCTTTGTGTTGTGAGGACATTCTCGACTTTACTGCAGCACAGCAGGCAGTGCCATGTGCTGTTTGCGAAAATAAAAGAAGATTACGCACAAATATGAGGTTTCAACCATCGTATCAAGCGTAACACATTTTCTGCTCACGTATTTCACTGAGTCAGAGAAGGTGCAGATATTTTGGGTGGCATCAGTCCATTTTAACTTGTTAATATCAGTCTAAATGCGTGCGTGAGCCCACATTGGTTGTATTTTATTGCACTGCTTGCATCAGATTTAATCACACATGAAATTCATTATTGTGCATTTTCCCCCTTTGAATTTAATAAAACTGTGTAGAAAATGCCATCAGCACAAATATTATGGAATCCAAAATTATATCACCCAGTAAAAAGCGTCGTCTTCAGAAACCATCGCTTCCATTTGAATCTTTTCTTGAGTTTATTTTTTTGGGGGGGGGCTGTCTGTCTTTGTGCTGCTCTCATGTGTAAATTGTGCGTCCGCCTGGCCGTCACTGGTGCTTCATCATTATTGCCATTATTGTTCCACCATCACTTAATAAAATCAAAAGCAGCAGATTAATCAGCAGCAAAGTGGCCCTGGGCTTTGTGGGACTGTGTTAAACAACCTGCCTCTTAACTGGCCAGGATGAATTATCAGCTCCGGCCGACTGCTGCATCGATTTCCAGTGTGAGTAATGAGTTGGAGCTGCCTGCGAGATACACAACTGCTCGGGCTGATTCTTCAGCCACGCCACCGAGACAGCTGCGGCTCATCTTCCTTACGTTTGAACTGGATTTTCATGACGCTGATGATATCTAATAAAAGAGTAAACACCATCTGAGCGCTTGGCAACAGCCCCGGATCTCTCTGATATCTGATTGGTGCCAGTCAATCAGGTTTACGCAACATCGAGTCCAAATGGAGAAAAGGTACACCTGGAGCAGATGTTGGTACCGACATGATGCTGGAACACAATGTTAACATTTACGGACGGGGGGTGGGGGGGGGTCATAACTAACAACCAGATAACTGTAACAATGTTGCTACAAACTAGACAGAATCAACCAAATCCACATTCACGTATATACTATTAATTGTGACTTGGTTGAAACACAACTTGCATCTTTAACTTGGTCAGCAGGGCAGTTTTGATCGTGTTCTAGGCGGAATTTCATCCCAGATCTAAGGTCAACTTTTATGCATCACTGCGTTCATGATCCGATGTTTGCAGACCGGAGTTTGTGGAGGAATCAAGGCTGAAAGTGGAGGGTCTTTACCTGACACTGGGCTTTCCGGGACCAACTTGGAGCCCGGGTGCACGGAGTGAAACGCCGTGCGCACCTCCTGACAGTTGGGCACCTGTCCGCCGAGCAGGGAGCAGAGCTGCAGGAAGACGCACAAGAGCAGCGCGCCGCGGGCTGGAGGAGCGGACATGGCGGCCGAGCGGCGGCTGGCCAGGTGGGAGGAGAACCGCAACTTTCCGGCAACACGTTCAGAGTTTCAGGACGAAGCCGTGTTTGCGCTGAAGAGGTGAGGGTGCAGCTCCCGTTTCAGCTCGGATCAGCATCTTTCCCCGGTTTCCAGAAGATATTTGGGGGATGAACCCAACACTCCGCCAGGAGGGTGCTCGGTTCGGTTCGGTTCTGCTTTTCCGCTGTTGATAAGTTGTGATTCCGTCCACACCTGAAACACTCTCAGCTCAGACGCACGAATGAACTGGCCCCCGAATGCATGCGCGCCCCGCGCCGTGTGCGCGCCTACGGAGCCCCCACCTCCTCCCACCTCCTCGGGTACAGCAGCGCTCCGGCGGCAGATAGTGAGGCTGCAGGAGCGGAGCTGCGCTCCTGCTGATGCTGGAGGGGAAGGAGCCACCATGAGGCTGCGGGAGACAGGCTGCGCTTTAAAAAAGGACTCACACGCGCTGAATGCTTCAATCAAGTGTTTACCTTTTATTGTTCTACACACAGGAAGTGGAGCAAGAGCACAAATTGAGTTTTTTAAAGAAGGAAAATGAGCACAAGCGGTCAAATTTAATACTGAACCAGCACGAATACAGGTCAATGGCCCAGTGGGAGTTTAGATGGCATTATTTATCTGAGGTGACAGTTTATTATAGGCCCAACAAGCTTTAAATAGATGTTATAATTACGTACAAACGGCGCCACCTAGTGGCCTGTTGGCCCGCCGTTTGTAGATCAAACCTCTGTTAAGACTTCAAAAAGTTCATCAATTTATAAAAGCATGTCAGAGGAACTTCTGTGATCATAACAGCTGGCAGATAACAGGAAGTTGCTGTGCACTTTGGAATTCTGATGCCATCTGCACCCCCCCCCCCCCCCCCCCCCCCCCCCCCCCCCAAAAAAAGAAAAACAGTTTAAAAGAATAGTTTAAAAACAATTTCATTGAGCCGACGAGGACGAACAGGCATCTCCGTGTGAGCCTGAAGTGAAAATAAAATGAAATGAAATCAAAGTGCTCTTCCTTTTGGCGACACACCTGAGAAGAGGAGAGCTTTGCGTGGATTTGCACAGCAGGAACTGGCAGAAGCTGACAGCAAACCAACAAAACTCCCCGTAAACCCATCAGAATTCCACCTTCAGGGTAAAGAGGCGGCATGAAGACTGAGGCTGGATGCAGACCCGCCTCTGCTCCATCATCACTACTCAATACCCTGAACTCTCACACAGGAGGCTGGAACAAAAATAATAACAGTGGCAACTGGAGACGTCAGTTAGGACACTATCAATGACCTCCTGACCTGAGAGGGGATCTCGCCAACACCTGATCCACCGAGGAACGTAATCACCAGTCCTCCAGCCAGAAGGGGCAACTAGCGCAGTAGATACTGAGCTACTTCACTAACTACACTAGATGCACCTTAGCTGGTGGACCGAAGGTCTCCAGGAGGCCGATCCAGGCTGCAGCACCTGAAAGGGTCATACGTGAGGGGGGGGTCATCGTAACTCTGGTTTGAACCACCGAAAATAATAAATGTTGGCAGGAAAACACATGGAAATACGCAGAAACTCGTTGAACATCGGCGCCGTCGCATTAGAACCTGGTTTCAGATATTTTGTTTACGCGAGATTCGGTTAAAACACAAAACAACAACAAAACCTGGGGGTCTTTTATCCATCAAACACGTGGTTTGAGCTGGGACTTTGCCTCGTGTGGCTCGTACGAGATAAATGACGGGCTGTTTTACAGAGCCGCTCCCTGCCTTGGTGAACCTGGAGGAGCAGAAACGGGGAGAGATTTCCCTACCTGGTCGTGTGATCTAGTAGATCTAGTAGATCTTGTGGAGTTTGGATTCCGTGGAGGAGCTCCTGCATCGCCACCTTCCCCCGCTTGTGTCTCCGCTGCCCGCCGATCGCCTGTTTGAACCCACAAAAAGTTCTGCCATGCATGAAATCGTGAGAGCATCTTTTCCTCCTGTTTTCTCTCTTTGTGGGGGTCGCTCGGGGGTGATTGGGGGGGCAGGCGGCGTGTTTTCCGTGTAAAAGTCCTCCTCCCGCCCGGACGCTGCTGTGCGGGGTTCTGGTCCTTTTCCTCCGGAGTCCACGTCCGTGTACAACCCACTGCTGACCCAGAATCTTCGGACTGGTTCTGCTGGTACTTTAAGCCTCGGCTCGGCTCACGCAGCCGCAGGTTCGCTGGTCAGAGAAACCCCGAGGAGGGGGGTTGTGACCTTTAACCCCTGTCAACCCTCCCCCCACATAATCTAGTCCTCACTCTGAGCTCTCTCTCCCGTCTCCACTCATATGTAGGCGCTATTTTCCCCCACAGTAAGGTGGTTTTTGGACCAGTCCGGCTCGATGTGACCCTGACCGGCCCTCAGACCCCCCCCCCCCCCCCCCAGGGCCACGCCATCGGCTGGGGGAGCAGGTTGCTGCGTCATGTCGCTTTGCTTCTTCTCTTGCATGAGGTGGGCTGTGTTTATCGCCCAAAACTGTGGAACCTTGAAACATCTGATCCGAGGTATTGATTGGGGGGGTCAGGGGGGGCTCCGTTTGCACCTCCTGGTATGGCGGAATGTGTCCCAGTGTTCCGGGTGCGCTGAGCTGCACAGTTAAATTTTGGAGGAGGGGTGATTTTAGGAATGCTCATTTCCATGCAAGCACGGAAGAACCGCCAGATTCTGACCGGATCATTGATTATTTATTGGTTGTCTATGTGAGATGGATGGTCTTCTAGAGAGTAAAAACTGTGGGAAAAGGACCTCGGGCAAAGAAAGAATACAGATCTGTTATAAAAGTTACGAGATAAATGAGTATCTGAAATAAAACACAGTAGTTAATTAAATGCAATTACTTCCTGTGTTTTCCTTACTAATGCAACACATCAACAGTTTTCAGTGGGCCTTATATTCCTCCTGCATCCATCAGGAACAAAAGGCCAAAAAGGTTTTAAAAGAGCAATAACTTTATTGGGTTCGAGCCACCTCGTTTGTCAAAGGTCAGAGACGACCTTTAACTCCGCCGTCAGGGTGTCACCGAGGTCATCGGCCTACATTAAAAGCTAAATGGAAGGATTAAGTCACCCACACAGACACAACCAACATTCAGGTTTGGTTTTTTTAATTTAATACCTGCGTTCACACTTTTTAATAGATTTATGTACACACACACACACACACAATCCACCTCCGAGTATAGACATTTTATTTCGTTGCAGAAGAAAAGGAAAGTAGAGCAGTAACAAAGGCACAGCAAATATTTAAGGAAAAGTTCTGAATCTTGTAGCGGTCTTCTTAAGCAAGCAGTGTTAACTTTCTACATGAGGTTTTAATATAACCACAACAGGAGGAGGTAGGTTTACACACGCCATCTAAAGGGGCCTGCCTACCAACACCGCCCTCTGGTGGAAAGCCTGTGCGTTGCAAGGCCCTTTACTACTCATGCAGGACACGTTTTACGTGTTTCTGTGCACATTTATATTGTCCAATTTGGAAAATATTGCCCGAATCTTTCATTCAAACTGGTTCGAAAGCCCCTTGATCAACTAAACAATGCCTGACTTGCAAGTTCAAATTATTGAATATGTCTAAAGTGGCTGTGGAGAAATGAGTTTCACCATAAAGACCATGTTGAAATGAATTTCCACAAACACACAAATCCTGTCAACTCTTCTTTGCTTTGGTGCATAAAATAAAGAATTGTGAGTTAAAACAATGAAAATAAACACAAGAAACAAATGAATAAACAGGCTATGGGAGGAATTTACACACTGGGTGTGTCTGACTATAAATCCATAGAGATTCTTTCACTTTCCATATCAAGTTTGGTTTTACAAGGTAAAAGGTCATTCCTTAAATGCCTATCTTATAAATGCATTTATATAAAAAGGTATTTTTCTGAAGAATTGGCCACACTGACCCACATCCCCAAATCTACAATATATCAACTTAAAATGGGAGTTTTCCATAAGGAAAAGCTGGGAATGCAAGACGCTCACATCCGACTGTTTCTGCCTCATTACATTCTGGGCTGCTCACGCCACAGAGAAATTTATAAATAAATGATTATTTGGTAAAAAGAAAATCCTAACGTGAATTCAAATCCGATTCAAATGAGAATTCTTTTTCCTTCAAGGGTCAGGGCTAAAATTTTAAACACCACTCAATCAGTCAAAACCTCCACAATAAAATTAGAGAACACGAATATAGAATTTAAGAGAATATGTGAGAAACCCTGGATATGCATGTGCAAACTCTGAGAAGGCCGAGCTTTTCTTCAAACTCCACGTCTCGGGTCAGAGGCAACGGCTAAAGTAAGGCAAACTGATTCAAAAGCAGAAAAACGAATCAATTATGCGTGTGACGACTAAATTCAGTGCTCCTCCCAAAATAACCCCAGCCCTCTGAGGACAGCGTGTGTGCCGAGTGATGGATCAAATATGTTACAGTGGATTCTACACTGCTCACGACAGCACTTTAATCCTTTACGGAGCAGAATAGCTTCAATGCTAAGCAGCTAACTGTGTGGCCTCCAGGACAGCGCAGGAGGGTCCGAACGCTGTGCAGTGCTCAGGAACAAACGCCTAAAAGGCCACATATCAAGTAGAAAAAGTCCTCTGTTAGATCACTATTATACATAAATTTTTGTTCAGCCTCTGAGGATGAAGTGAAGCTCTGGGTGGGATCAATGGTTACGACCATGGAGGGGGGGGGGGGCTACTACCCTGCAGCATTATTTGATGCCTTGTTTCTATTTCAGCCTCACTGAGAGTAGACGCACTAGTCAGAGCACAATTAATTGATTCCTCTATGGTTTTGATTTTCTCTTCCTGTGTCAGCTAATGCGTTGGCAAGTACAGCACAGCGGGCTCATTTCTGACCTCTGTGACCCCCCCACGCACGCAAGCAAAGTCCTTAAAACGACCCATCGGTCACCTAAAATCACCCTGGAATCAGCATCCTCGTACAAACCCAGATTTCCAATGATCAAGTGAATCCCAACACAACTTCTGTCCAACACAAGCTGTGACAATCAAGGCAAAAACTCTGCAGAGTCCAACTATGTTCAGCCGAAACAATTATGGTACACAATCAACTATTTACCAGGAAAATACATTGGAAAAGTAAAATATTTACTTCACTTCAGCCTCTTAAACTATAGACAGGCGTTACCTCTGAAGGGGTTTCTAAGGGATCTGCCAGCAACACATGTGGAGAGGTAACATTTGAATGGTCTGATGTTACACCAACAGACGAGCGTCTCACAAAGAACAGCTATTATTTAATTTACACTTCTGGGCTCCCTTCAAAGGCTGGATGGAGACCACCTCCCCATCCAAATTCTAAAAAGAGCCAGAAGGCCAAAGGAGTTATCGTTGCATTTCTTTATGTTTCGCAGTTAATATTACAATGTACTGAAGCGCATCTGGTCGTTGTCCTCTTACGACTGGCGCGGCGGTCCTCCCTGCCAGCGCTAGGCCTCCTCCGGGGCCGCGGGCCTCTTCAGGTCTCGGATCTGCTTGATCAGATAGTTCTTCTCGTCACAGAACTGCTCGTCCTCTGCCCTGTCAGTCTGGAAGTGGCTCAGGAACTCCACTAGCTTAGTCTGGTTCTTCAGCAGTATGTCCAATACGGGCTGAGTTTTGTTTGGGTTTGCAACAAAAACCTTTGGGGTGGAAACCAGACGTTGTCTCAACTGGAAAAGTGGGAGCTGGAAGAAGTGCAAATGAAGGCCGCTTTACCTTGAAGACGTGGAAGGCTTCAAACTGGATGTTCCTGCTGTTGTCCCTCAGCAGGTTCATCATCAGCTTCAAGTTCTCGGGTTTACTGATGTATTTTGTCATGACGGTGAAATTGTGTCGGTCCAGGAGAAGTTCCCCAAGGAGCTGAAGACAGACAGAGACAGCGCGTCATTTGTGTAGCTTTGCTAAACTCCGACAGAAGCCTGCCGGCGCCCTCGAGCGGGGCTTTACCTTCAAAGACTGCCGTTTGGTGACATAGTTTTCAGAATGCAGGAGCTTCTCGTAGTCTTTAAACACCTGATGGACAGTTTGTTCTTAACTCCAGGGTGGAAAAGCCTCAACAACAATGACCAAAAGACACTCGTAACTCACCCTGTCGTAGTTGTTCTCTAGAAAATCTGCACACATAATTTTGTGTCTGGTGAGGAGGTCCTGGGGGGCAACAAGGAAGAACCACGGTGTTTAACAGACGATCGCAGACAAGGAGCAGTACCGAGGATCTGAGAACGGACCTTAAATGAGGCAAAGGCGTCGGAGGCGATGTCGAAGGTGGAGAGCTCCACGTAACGGAAGAAGCAGAAGAATTCTTCTGAGAAGAGCACCGTCCGGGCCAGGGGCTCGTGGCGGAGGCACTCCCTCAGCATCATCCCGCAGTTCAGCGCCACTTCTGGACTCTCATAGCTGCACACACACATACAGATTTATGCTGAGAGGCAGCACAAGATGGGGCAGATTATACACTGACGCACATCTCATGTCAAACGCTTGTCGTCAACAGAGACCCCCTGCTGCCTCACACTTTGCTTTATTTTCTCGTTCCCATCAAACTGGACACAGAACCAAAACTCCAACCGGCAGCTGGCAAATGTGGTGCAGGAGAGAGGAGAACATGCCATCAACAGGGGGGAAATTCATGGATTATTCCTACAGGGCAGCTGAACTGCAGCCAGTCACGCCGACGCTGTAGAGACGAGTGCTTTGTGTTAATCAGCCACATCTTCACTGTGCACGGCCACGCTGTTGGACCCAGAAACCCATCGGATGGATAGTGATCCGAACCTGGAGGTGGGTCCTCCTCGTGGTTTAGTGACAGATTCCTGCTGTTCTGGTTCAATTTCGTCCCCTAAAGCTCAACTATTCATTTCACTTTTGAAGTGGCTGTGATGCCGATTCAGGATATTCTCAGACGGTCTGGATCGGAGCCCACGCCCCGTATCGGGGCGAGTTCAGACATCCCGCGATCAGGCCGCTGCGTCATGGCTCTGGTGGATCCTTCCGTCCCGACAGGTCGGTTAGTAGCGAAAGCAACAAGTTTACGCTTGTATCCCCAGGAGTTGTCAAAACACCGGCGGACAATATAGGACGCGGCATGTCATGCGGAATGAAAAACATTTATCTCGCAATGGGGGCCGGAGTCCTGATCTCAAACTGGAGATTGTCTGGACTCGAGGCTGCTACACTCAGAGTTCAAACAAGCCTGCACGACGTACCCTTTCAGAAGCATGAAGAGGATCTGCGAGTGCGCGCTGATGTACTCTACCGTCGGCGAACGGGCGCCGATCTGACGTCTCACGATGTTGCTGAACAGATGAACCACATCCTTCTTTCCCTGTAAAGAAAAGCACAGATGTCGACGCACCGATTCGCCTGTTGTGACAAGTAGAACCGAGGCCCGAGCGTCCCACCTCGAAATCGATCCTCTGTAGGTTCGCAATGAGATAAATCAGCAGGTCTGTATTGTACAGCTCCTGAGCCAGCTGAGCGACGGCTTCGGTCTGAGGCTCCTTGTCTCCCGTCCCTGAGAGGACCTCCTTCAGTGAAGCCAGGTTCTTGGACACCTCCTCTGCAACCTTAGGGGCCATTCAAAGTTAGCAGCATTAGTCGCCTTGTGGAGCTAAATGTCAGACAGCAGGCAAGGACGACTATTGCTGACCTTTTCACACTTCTTGTCTGCAGCGTCCAGCCTTTCCATGTGTGCAATATTGTCCTTTAAAGTCCTCACTATTTCCCCGGGACTCTTCTGAGACTTCCCAAAGGAGAACGGCATGGCTGAAGGCGATCTGGGTCCAAATGTCTGACGAAACCAAACACGTTTGCGGGACTTAATTCGGCTTCCTGGAAGCACTTGCAGCAGGAAATTGCAATAGAATAAAGCCAAGAGATCTCGCTTGCAGAGATCTGTTATTTTGCGGACATGCAAAAGTAGACTTTTATTCATTTGATAGAAACACTTGCTGCTTTTACTCTCTGAGCCGGTCTCAAACAGCTAGTTAGCCCCGGCCAACAACTAGTGATCAGCGCTTAGGTAACGTTACGTCAAGTGTAGCTAACCCTGGTTCGACCAGGACATCACAGTTCATCGAGACCTACATTTATACTTCAGTCAGTCGTGGCATTATTCTCGGGAAGTCACCCACTGATCGCTGGCTTCAAGTTGGACAACAAGTAAACGTGTGTCCGCACATGCACACAGCAGGCAGACACACAGCAGGCTAAAAATCCACAGAAACACACAGTTCACCTCAACAAAACTCACCAAGTAAACTCCCGTGGAACGATGGCTGGTGGCTGAACGTTAGCTAGGAGGCTAACAACTCGTCCCGACTTACTTGCTTTCTTTCTTTCTTTTTTTTTGGTCCACAGGGAAACTAATTGAAATGTCGGCAGCGGTGAGTGAATTTGTAGCTTTCGCTGTCCGGCGATCAAATCGTGCCTCCGACTTCCGCGAACTAAAGACCTTCGGAAGCTGTGAAACTTATGAGCCTCTCTCCTCGTCCCCGTCTGTCATCTAACTTGCTAGCTGCCTGCTTCTACAGAGAAAATGCTGGGCTGGCCTGTCTGACAACTTCATTTCCCTGTTCGCTTTTGTTGAACCTCCCGTCCTCTCTTCATCCCGGGGACACTGGGCGGGCATGTTTTGCTCCGCCATTTGACTGACAGTGACATCAACCAATGGGGTGCGCTATTTGACGCTGGGGATCCTCCCTCTTCTACGTCATGAAACTACAAGACCCGCCTCCTTCTCTCCTTCAAAAAGAAAGTTTTTTTAAGAGTTTAAAAGATTCTTTTAAGAAGAAATGTAAGAGATTCTTTAAAAAAAAATACATTTTACAGTCACAGATAGTATGATCATACACACGTCATACTGTAGGTATAAACCCTAATCTTATACACACAGTAAATGCAGGTATGTGACTGACTATACAGAGTCACTATGAAATCCAAACAGGAAAAGGATCAATACAGGTTAAAGCGCTCAACATTTGACGGAGAGGACATGATAGACAACAACAAATTGCATCAAAATGTGTTGATTCTTTAAATGACTGACGAGTCGCTCATCTTTGCAGCACTAAATTAGCTGCAGAAGTAGCTAATTAGTAGTACAGACCACCCAGGCATGTGATGGTTAACAAAGTCTTCGTCCCACCGGTGCTTTTTCCTCCGAAAGCTGTTGGCGGAAGTCTTTTATGCTGAAGCTTTTATTTTGAAAGCCCTGCCAGGATGTGGCGCGTCGCCGGACACAGTGGCTAGCTTGATGCTAATCGGAAAAGCTCACGTTCACTTCTGAAGGACGGAAAGAAGCGCAGTCACTGTACGGGACACTTTTCCACCTTTCCATCTGCCTCGGCGACAAACATTCACCGTCGCAGGTAAGCCGTAAGCCCGGACACAGCAGCTGGGTGTTAACCGCGCTGTTTTATGGCCTATTGTTGCTCCAGGCCGTAGTTGTGGCGTCCAAGCGGGGCTGCTCTCTGCACAGATGCATCACGTATGGCGCTCTTTACTCCCAAACCGTTTGAGAAGCCCCGCGCCTGTCATGATCATTTCCAACATTTAAAGGGAAATATTCGCACTCCCTGCGGCTCCATCAACCACCAAAGGGTCGACGGCTCATCTTTGCTCGTCCACGACCTTTGCTTTGCCCGACGGAAAGGCCTTTTGGAAGGAAATCGCGGCGCGGAGATGTTAGAGAACATTGTTTTCAATTCCAGCCAGTTTGGTGGGCAAGCAGACACACACCCCCTTTAATTCAAAACTTTAGAGGTTTTTCGCTTTTGTTCAAAAAAAGCACTCGCGATCCCTTCCTCGTTGTCGTCCAAAACAGAAAGCAGTCTCGACAGTTGCCACGGGAGTGTAATGTTGGCTTATTTGAGCCAAGAAGGGATGAAATGAATCATATTGGGTGCTTTTACGCGGAACTGGCGCCGCCGCAGTGAGATGTGGACCATCATGGCTGCAATGGCCGGATCGAGGCGTTGCAGTGCGTCGCTGCTGAGCCTGGAAGGAGGGAGAAGCAGGGCTCTTTTCAGATTTGGGTCTGGTTCGGTTCTGGAATTGCGCATCAGACGAATCCCGAACATGTCCTCCAGTAACAGCTTTGACCTGCTCCTCTGGATGGACACGCTGGGCTTTCAGGGCTGTTTGACATGATGTTCTTAGGGGAAATGGGCTGTTGCATTTATTTTAACAGGATGTTTCAATTTAGAAAAGAAATAATGTGTATGAAAAATCTTCCTTGAATGTTTCCTTATTGTAAAGCAGCCTTCAAGGGTCTTTCCATCAAAAGCACCCAGCAGCTAATCTGCAGGGTGCTTTTTCTTTCCATCATTCACACATAAGCACGATTCTAACAAATCTGAATTACTTTCCAGCCATTACGGGTCACAACAAGCACTTCCCTGTCTTTAGGATTTAGGTAACGACTCAAATAAGACATCTGAAAGGTGGACTTTCTATCAAGGCGCCTTGGTTGGTTGAGATCTGCTGCTTTGAAACGCAGGAAGGGCCGAGAAGGTTTAAGACGTAGGTCCACAGGGAGCAGAGATCATTTGGCATGTGCACGTTCCCCCACACATCTGCCTGGCAGCACTTAGCTCCTGGCCCCGGTGCTGACGGCCGAGCTGCTGCGAAGAAAGATCCCGTTTGTAGCTCCATGCTGAAGTCATTTTTGGTGACTAATACAAATTACACGTCCACATGTTGATATTGGAGGCTTTCTATATGAATGTGCTTATACAAGTGTGATCAAATACTTCACCAAATGCTATTAAAACCATTACGAACCATGCCGTCTTCTCTTTATAGCTGTTGAAAAGCTTGATTTAAAGTAATTTTGTGCCAGGATTCAACCACCCTTTAACCTAAACCTGATGATGTATTGATATTACTTTTATAGTGTACATGTACGCTTAGGTGGATTTACTGTAAATACATTAACCATCTACAATCAGCCAGGATGATACTACAGACTATGTGCTTAAAAGATTGAAGCTTCCCAAGTTTAGAGGGTCGGTTTGAGTGTAAGAATGCAGAGTTTTGTACTTTCTCTTTGATCTGCCTGCACAGTTTTGATGATCTGTTCTTTTTAAATCAATCTCCAGACAACCAGAGGAGCCTTTAGTCATGTCGGCACAGAGAAAAGGAGCAGCGGCGCGCCTTCCCAAATGTGCCTTCTGCAGAACCAGCCGGGATAAGGAATGTGGCCAGCTGCTGGTGTCTGACAGCCAGAAGGTGGCAGCCCACCACAAGTGCATGGTGAGGAGAGCACGTTGTTCACGCTGGTTTCTCTCACCTCCAGGCGGCGTCTTCACGGGGGCAGAGTGCAACATATTTGACATTTAGCCAAAACCCTTGTGCTTTTATTGTTATGTGGTCATGAGGTCGATCATTTCTACAATAATCTGAGTTAGATCTTGTCCTAAGCATGTATGAATAGTTGTACTTTCCCTAAAATTGACTGTTTTTGTGGAGAGGGGATCCACACGTCTATTAATTGGCGGAGAAAAGAGCGACCTGATTCAGCTGTAGCTAATAACTGGCTGTACTTTGCAGCTTTTCTCCTCCGCCCTGGTCACGTCTCCCTCCGACAACGACAACATCGGAGGGTTTTCTATTGAGGACGTCAAGAAGGAGATAAAAAGGGGAAATAAATTGGTAAGTACACGTTTCTTCCCCAGACGAGCCGTCAGCCCCGCCAGGGTTATCTCTGGTGTGATCGCACGAGACGTTTGAATGTTGATGAGGGATGTGTGTGAATCACCTGTTTCCAGACTGTCACAGTGTGTTTGTGCATCTCAGACTCTACGTGTTAAATATGTGACAATGATCAGTAAATGTCAGTAAATCAGCGTTTTCTACCTTAGGTGTATTACAGGTGACATTCCTGTAGAAAACTGATCACTGTTGTTATTGCGGCTCAACCATGTGCTGTCTTTACTCTAAGTTGTGCGTCTTTGCCCCCCCAGATGTGTTCGTCGTGTCATCGACCGGGCGCTACTATCGGCTGCGATGTGAAGACGTGTCGGAGAACGTATCACTATTATTGTGCCGTCAAGGACAAAGCTCAGATCAAAGAAAACCCTTCACAAGGGATTTACCTGTAAGTCCCTTTTCAGCGTTAATAATCAAGCTTTCATTTGCTTTTGAAGGACGTGAAATGAATTCTCCTCTGCTCCGATTGTAGAGTTTACTGTCGCAAGCACAGAGACGCGTCACCAGAAGACCTCCAAGGTAAAGTGTGTGTCGCACCTGTTTCCTGTGTGTAGTGTTGTGTAGCTCACCATGATGAACTCCCATGACATAGAGGAAGAAGAAGGAGGAGGAGGGGGAGGTGCGGTGAACGATTCCGATGCCTCGCCGCCCCAAAGCAGAGGGAGAGGGAGGTTAGAGAAGGGGCGGGGCAAGGTCGCATCCCGCGGCCAGTCAGAAGAGTCCCGTTCCACCTCGTCACAAGCTGCGGAAGAGGAGAGTTCCTCGCATGTAAAGACGTTTCTCTGCGCCTGGTGGCGAATCTGCAGGTTACCAAATGTGGCCCGTTTGCCGTACGTAGCTTCCGTTTGCTCCATCTTTTCTAGAGGGACAGGTCACCCATTCGAGCCAGTCCCGGAGACGGCGGCCAGCGCTGCGGCTTCTGTCACGCCGGCGAGGAGGAGAATGAAACCAGGGGCCTGCTCCACACCGATAACTCCAAAAAAGTGGCCGCGCACTACAGGTGTATGGTAAGGCTGTCGTGATTGTGAACGCCCCCGCGCTGCCGACGCGCTGCACACGTTAACCTGAGCCGTGGTCCCCGCCAGCTCTTCTCTTCGGGGACGGTGCAGCTGACGACGACATCGCGGGCCGAATTCGGAAACTTTGACGTGAAGACGGTCATCCAAGAAATCAAGAGAGGCAAACGGATGGTGGGGAGAGCTAGCTGCCTCTAGCTTTACCTGTTATATAACATTGAAATAAGTCCATGCTCTCCGACCCTTTTTTTCAGAAATGCACGCTTTGCACTCAGTTGGGCGCCACCATCGGCTGCGAAATAAAAGCGTGTGTGAAGACTTACCACTATCACTGTGGCCTGCAGGACAAAGCCAAATACATTGAAAACATGGCCCGTGGTATCTACAAGTAAGCTGACCCCCCCCTCCAGTAGACATGCATGACAGCTGACAGTGTTGTTGAATTATAAATATTTTTGAAGGATTTTCTTTATATTTGCTGAGAGTTTATGCATATACATAGACATACCTAGTGTGTATTTACACATGCACTATCCCATTATCACCCTGCTTTTGTTAGAAACACGCTAGTGTCAAATTTGGACCCGGGACGAGCGGAAAGCAACGGAAAATGTCCTTGTCAGAATCGTTTTCAGTTTATCTTACAAACATTTTCAGGAACAGTGTGGAGTAAAGGTTATCGCCAAGTTGCTGTTGCTGCCCTGCCTAAACGCTGCTACGCAGAAACAACCTAGCCAATAGTCCTGCTACAGAACCTGTTGCACTGGCACCATTACTATTACCTGCTCTGGTTATTAACTGTGTGCAGGATGTAATGAATGGATGTAATGGAATCATGGGCTGTCTGGAAAGGCTGGTTTTAAGAAATAAAATTCCTCCCTCCGTTCTAATCTGGACCTGCAAAGCTAACAGGCTTATGCCATCAGCACAGTTCTCCGCTGAAACCATTCAGGCTGACGTGTGTGATTGTTTCTTGTGGATATGAGCTGCACATTATAGACAGCCGGAGGTACCTAAACGGTGTTTGGACCAAGAGATGGGTCTTCCAAAAGAGGTGAAGTCCAGAAACTGAGTGTAGACTGTTAATAGTGTCCAGTAGAAGAGGAAATGAACCTCCTGCTCCTCTGTGTGTCGGTATCTGTTCAGATGTCTATCAATACAGGAGTCGTTTCTCTCGTGCCCTCTAGGTGGTGCTGTTGGGCTGCAAAATACACCAGCAAAGACCAGAACTACTTGTTGTTGGTTTAAATCTGTGTTTCTCTCTATAGAGAGACAAAGATATTTTATTTATTTGATGCATTCTGCTTATATGTACAAGGACAGGGCTCATTAATAAACAGTGTAAATGTGGCTGTTCAGCCATAGGTGAAAAAACAATAATGCAAAACATAAAATGAATTAAAATAATGAAAGCTTTAACTCATATTCATGCTTTGGTAGTGACTTTTGGCCCATTAGTTGAGTGTCTTTACAGCTTAAATGACCTCCTTTTCTAGTTGTATTCTTCAGTAGAGTGTTTTATTGATGGAGGAGCCACTACCTCAGCAGGGGGATTCTATATAAACCAACAAGGGTGAGAGACATTTGTAGGGACGATGTGATATTAAGAGCATTCCTCCCCCCAGACACTCGATCTGACAGCAGCTTACGGCATCTTCAACATGATTATCCCTCCTCCTCTTCCTTCATCCCTGACTTTCTTCACTTTCTCCAGCTATGCTAACATTATGAATTTGTCCCTGAGTAATTCTGCCCTCTGATTGGTCGACGTGACCCAGCGCTGGATCGATTGGCCGCGGTTCAGCAATGGTCACGGATCGGGAAGTCATTTTTGCGCTCGCTAGGATTTATCACTGGAATTTTTCCATCACCTGAACATTGAACATTGCTGGGTGGGCGACAGGCGGCTGAGGTGTTTTGTAACTGCACCAGGACATTTGGCCTTGGCTCAGCAGCGTCTGCCTCACCTCACCGCCCTCCGTCAGCCATCTTCAGACATGATTTAAGCCTGTACATTGAAACGGTTTTACTTTTAAGGTTATACTGTAAGAACCACAGTGGCAATGAGGAAAGAGACGAGGAAGACGAGGAACGTGAGAATCGCAGCAGAGCCAGGGCGGCCATCGGCCCCGGAGGAACACAGTCAACGCAAGTGAACGGCAACTAGGTGGGTGCTGGAGCTGTGTGGGCGAACAAACGTATCACTGAAGCCAATATTTTGGACAAACAGCAGGTGTGAGATTAAAAACGGCCTGTTGTCTTTGTCTCCCCTTCACGCAGGTCACTCCAGTGTAAGAGGAGAAAACCCAAGGACCTGAAAGATGAAGAAATGACATTTTTAAACTCATGAGCTTGTCTCAAAACTAGGTGGTACCAGCTCATATTCTTCTTCCAGTGATTGGACACAATGTTCCCGTGTTGTGTACCAGGCGTCTCTTCATGACATCCTTTCTACATGAGCTTTTCACAGACTGCTGGTACTCTGCAGAGCGCTGGACTGTTGCAGAATCACGAAAAGCCATGGCTAGTTTTTCCAAATAATCTCTAGGCTCGGTTTCAATTGCATGAGTTACTGCTGTGAATAAGAGCTGGTGGACTGATCATTTCTTCACTTCTTGCCCTCATCCCCCTTCAGATGACGTGACTCGCGTGTTCTTGCTCTTTGTTACCTTCTGAAGGACTCACTTTTGGGAGAAGTCTGTTTGTTACTCTACGCTATCAACTTGTGAAGTTTGATTACTTTGTTTCAGTAAATATGTCTTAATACTCTTTTGATGTTAGCCTTTTTTCTTAAAGTGTAATATTTTGCTACTGTTAGCTTGTGTGTCATTTGAAATATGTGGATTTCAGACCATCTTTGCATGTTTTGTGAGCATGCCCTTGGATAGTTTTCCACTGTGATGGCAGGTGGCGTGTTTCAGTTTTCCTCTGTTTGCTTTTTCACGAGCTGCTAAGGAGCAGAGTAGTGCTCTTTAGAGTTTGATGTAATGTTACTTGTATCTCTACCAATGTACCCATGAATAATTGGAAATAGGAAATATTTTATTTTACGAGTTAAGAGTCTTTGAATTGAATTTGTTACAGTTGATTAGCATGAAAATCACGGAATGTTTATTGGAGAGAGAACGCAGGGAATAGTCCGAGTTAGTGTCAAACATTTAAAAGATGTTGACCTGTGTCAAACGGGCCATAGCTCAGCCACAGATCAGCTTTTACACTTTTAAATCAAGAAAAAGTTGCCAAGCTCGACAGATATAACGAATCCCATTTTCCCATTTCCAAGCTCTTTCAAGCACGTTCCAAATGGAGGAGACATTTATTCAAAGCAAGAGATTGTTGCGTGGTTGCGATACATGTGTTAAAAGACAGACGAGGGTAAAAGGATCAACCGTTTTTACAGTATTTTACAGTCTGTCCCTGGGTCAGAGGCAGGAATTTTCCCGGACAGGTCCCCAGTCTATCACAGTCACACTGATGGGCACTTATTCATCCTAATTTGTGTGTTTTATGCTTTAAAAAAAAGAAAAAAAGAGGGAGCATCATTTTTTTTACCCAACAGAGGAAATGTATTTCTTTTTAATTGTGCTGCATCATGCTAAAAGCACTGTATTGGCACTTGAGTAGAGTTGGGGGTAACATGCAGCCAGTATCAGCAGAATTTATGAATCTACATATTAAAGATAATGATATAATGGGAGGCACAAGCAGAAAATAGCTGTATTGTTCAGCAGTGTGCACTGGGTCCTGAAACGTGTCACAAATGTGGTGTGAAATGGAACAGCATGTGACATCAGAGCTGTCTGAGGGACTCCAGCGGTCCCGTCTTTGGTGGTGGTGGTGGGGGGTTGGATGGATCGGAGTCGGCAGGCTGTCTTTAGCTCGCTGGACTCCACATTGAACAGCAGGTTTCCCCCAGCTCACCTGTCCACAGGCGTCATGTTGTGCTCCTCTCCACCCCAAATATGGCAGGACTCTTCAGAGGAACCCTCTCCACTCACCTACAGTAACAGTGGCTGGATCTTGAAGTGCGCACTGAAGAAATCCAGGAATCGTCACTTTGGACAAAAGCTGCTGGTGAAGGTTCTATCTCAACACTGTTTGGTCAGGTAAGTGCACTGCACCATGTGTGACGGCGCCTCTGTGGCTGCTGGGATGTTTGATGAGTAATTTAAAGCATTTCCTGTTTTATGAACAGTTATAGTTACTGTTTTACTCAGCAGGTTGTTTCCTTCAAATGGCTCCTTCCAGTTTAACCGAATGAAAACCTAAAACCACCTCTGACTGATAGTGAGACCTAAAATGTTGTACAGAAACTGCGTTTTTACTTGAACTAACTGGAACTGGAGGTGGACTAAAATGATTTAATCTCAGAAGTGGAAAGAATGTGAAATACCATGTTTTAAGGTGAATGTCTGCTACCCCACATGCTGCGAGGACGCAGCAATAGCCAGAATCATCGATAGAAAATGATCAAATGGTGCAAGCTGTCCCCTACATGTCAATAAATGTTCTTACAAATAAATAAGATAACAAATAAATATGCATGTGGGGTTTTCTTTTTGTTTGTTTTTCAACATGAGGGATCAGAATGCTACTTTTTACCTTTAGTCCACCAGGAATACTGTTGCATACCCTCTATTTTTCTTCATAGAATGATCTTTGTTCCGGTGGACCAGTTGCCCATAGGGCAAAAGTGTCTTTTTCAACATGTTATTTACCATAATTATATAATATTTTTCCATACCTTGTAATCATACATGCCACATTATAGATGGCTCCCTCAAATTAATGTTATTATTACAGATTTATACATTTTATTTGATGAGTTATTTTTTTATCATTTCTGTTCTGGTGCTACTAATTTTCTCCACCTGAGGACATCCGGTATTTTTCCGGTATTTTTCACATTGACATGAACTTCAAAGGGCGCTACCGCCTGCCGGCGTCACCAAGAATAAAGAAACCTAGAAACAACATTCAGATGAGTTATTTTTTTATTCATTGCTGAGCATTATTCACGTCCCAGACAGACTTTAACATTTCAACTGTCTGGTTTTTCTGCCCCTCGAGCGCAAGGACGTGCGCGGGGGCGTGGCCACAACCCCACCTGCTCATTTGATTTGCCCGGCGCCCCGTGACGTCACGGCTACGTCACCACAGCAACTGTAGCCCGGAAATAGACAGACGCGGCTGCGGAGCGTCAGTTAGCCAACGCGGTGTGCGCGGTACCAACAAGGTTAGTGAGCGAGTCAGGCTGAGGACACGTTTGGCGTCTTTCCTACCAGTTGCGACCGAATCCTGACGGACCAATTCAGGCGAAGACATGGAGACCCCCAGCCCCTGTGTTGTGGTAAGACAGCGCGAGTATTTGTCGCCGCTCTCGCGTTGTCACCGCATGCTGGTGCTGCACCAGAAGAATGACTGTCGACCCTGGCGTTAACGGTGTAGGGACGCAGTTATTGTGAACTGGGAGCAGATCTGTATATTTTTTTTTTACTATGTGGGCCGGTGGGATGGGTGAGCGAGTGTCGGGAGATGGACCTTCACATCCACCAGCCATCACACATGTGCGGTCCTTGGTTACAGCTTACCTGACTCAAGATGCAAACCTTCCTTATTTTACCCCCAGAGCAGGGAAAACTAACGGTTTTAAGAGTATGTGTGTGTTTGTGTGTAAAAAGACATTTTCAAGGATGAATCCAAGTCTCTGTCATGTCGTTGAGCCTTATTGGGCACATAAATGTCAGAATCTGCTGGTGTCTGAGGTTACAGGATGCATCAACAGTCCCTCAAGAGTTTAAAAATCCGGTTTTTCTGCAGACTATTTTTGATGCACTTGAAATACTGTATTAAAGTGTTATTGGTCATTAACCTGGGGGCAAGTCGTCTCACAGCGCTATTTAATGACACTCAGCAAGATAAATCCACATTTTGCTAAAACAACTCTGGAAAAAAAAGAGTTCCTGTCTGCTTTATCAATTTTCACATGAAGGAAGGGCTCTGTCCTCGGAGCAGATACTGAGCAAACAGCAGAACTCCCGGCTTATCCTGCTGTGACCTCTGGTTGGTTATTATAACGGAAGGGAAACAACCACGGGATGGAAACGATCGAGAGTTTGTATCATTCATCCAGCCGTAAGCCTCTGATGGGTTAATGAAGTGCTAACATGCATGGCCCTGGGGATGTGCAGCGTACTGTGGTAACGGCCACATCGATCTAGCAGCGCTTCATGCTTTGCAGTAACTTCTCAGCTGTCACATGATCCTAGTTATGCTGTCAGGGTTCATGTGGGCACTCGGTCTCGGCTGCTGCACGTACACCGAAGCATTTAAGGTTCCCTCGGTGTGTCTCTCTCAGACCAAATCAGTATTTACTAATTCCTAAACAAAGTCCCGCGTGTCCATTTTAGCCTAAAAACCACGTGTGACCATGAGAACACGACATATTCTCTAAAGCCCGACTGACAAAGGCTCCTTGTTGTCTTGTTCTGGGGCTGAAAGAGGTTTTTCTGATCAGACGGCTGCTGGCGACTGAGCAGATCCTCACGTTGAACCTCAGAGTTCTGTTTCCTGGGATTGGAAAGTGAAAGACTCTCAGACAGTTGGTGGAAAATCACACTAATACCTTTAGGAATTCTTTAAAGTGTCCTGCTTCATTTCAGATCAGCGATGATGAGCAGGGATACGATTTGGACCTCTTCTGCATACCCAAGCACTACGCCACCGACCTGGAGAGGGTTTACATCCCACACGGACTCATTTTAGACAGGTGAGCTCCTTCTTGCGCAAGGACACGTTTGGCGCACGTTTGACGCCACAACTTGTGCTAGTTGTGGCGTGAACCTGCCATCGCCGTCAACTGGAAACTGTTCAGTTATCGGTCAGAACCAAAGGCCAGTGACCTTCATAGAGGTTCAGTAGATGATCAAACACACCTTATTTCACTGTTGACAGTGTCAAAAACCTGCTTGTCTGTGTTTTAACCAGCATGTTCTTTTAGCGGAATAAAAGCAGGAAGGGCTGCGTGAAGCCGTCTGGACATTTAGAGTTTTTGAGTAAACAGTAACAGAAGTTTAAATAGACTTCCTGTGTTGAAACACGCTGCAGAAGTGGGCTGATGTTGAAGAGGCAGGGCTTCCACGCTTATTCTTCCCAGACAAATGACCCCAAACTGATCCCCCCTCTCTCTCTCCCCCTCCCATGTGATCTCAGGACGGAGCGGCTGGCCCGTGAGATCATGAAGGAGATGGGGGGCCACCACATCGTGGCCCTCTGCGTGCTTAAAGGGGGGTACAAATTCTTCGCGGACCTGCTGGACTACATCAAGGCTCTGAACAGGAACAGCGATCGCTCCATCCCCATGACGGTGGACTTCATCCGCCTCAAGAGCTACTGCGTAATCAGACCTCCTCTTTCAATCAGTAGCAGTTCGAAATGTTTTCTTTTACCATTATTGATCATGAAATGGCTGCAGCATGAGTAGAATCCCCAGGCTCTGAGGGCTTAGGTGGGTTATCTTCACACACTGAACCTTTGATAAGGAACTGGACTTTAGGACAGCGGGAGCTCACGTTAAAACGACCAGTTTCTTATCTGTAAGATCAAGCTGCCAGTGAATTTAAGGACAGTAGTTTGACTTGTGTTGTGATGGTTTCCACACGGGCCAGTGCTCCCCACTGGGCGCTAACGTGGGTGTCCCAGCCGGGACGTGACGCATGTGGACTTTTCTTTGGTGTTTTCCTGACATTTACCCACATGTGATGACTTTCATGCAGAAAACACAACTGCAGGCGTTTGATCTGGATCAAATCAGTTTAATCACCAGACAGTTTAGCCTAAACAATCCTTAAATGAGATGAAACCTGTCGTATTAGACAAGCTGAGCTGGGATCAGAAGTTTCTATCTAAACTAATCACACACTAGGAGGATGTATGAATATATGTTTTATGAGGTGTTTCATAATGGGTCCTTTCACCTTTGCACCGTTGCTACATTGTCTGAATGCTCTAGTCTTCTCAGGAGTTTAAATATATATGAAGGTGTTTCTCTTCATCTCGCAGAACGACCAGTCAACCGGAGAAATCAAGGTGATAGGAGGAGACGATCTGTCCACGCTGACGGGCAAGGTAGGACCACTCCTGGCTACTGTGCGTCAGGGTTTAGCTTTGGTAGCGTTGACAGATTAACCTGTTTCCTCACCACGATGCCACCAAACAGCCAAAAGCATCAGGTCTCGTTATTTCTATGAGATGTGACCAGTTTTCTGTTGATACTGACGATCTTTTCTTGCTTTTACACAGAATGTCTTGATTGTGGAGGTATGTTCTCAATCTTTAACATCAATTAATGTGTGAGAGAGAAAACAGTCTCTTTTTTTGACTATACTGTTTCTTTTATGACCTCCGGGGTGATTGTCCTTCATTGTTTTTGTGGTTTTAGGATATTATCGACACAGGAAAGACCATGAAGACACTACTGCAGCTCCTCAAACAGTACAATCCCAAAATGGTTAAAGTAGCAAGGTCAGCCGGAGGCCTAACGCCGTCTTTTCTGTTCAAGCTGTCTTATGTTAGCATTTTGTCGCTGTTAGCTAAAGGCTAACCTGAACCGTGGAAAAAGTATGACGACTTTTGTGTCCGTCCACAGTTTGCTGGTGAAGAGAACACCAAGAAGCGTTGGCTATCGCCCCGACTGTGAGTAGCCCGTGTTAGCGCGGGACATTAGCCGGCGCGCCACAGACTTACTGAGATGAGGAAGGTGGCGCCCAGGAACGTCAGACCCATTTCTTCTTATTTCCAGTTGTAGGATTCGAGGTGCCTGACAAGTTTGTGGTGGGATACGCATTAGACTACAACGAGTACTTTAGAGATCTAAATGTAAGTATTCCACGCGTCTACGTGCTAAATATGGTCTCAGCACTGATCAGCCATGTTGTCTTTCAGCACATCTGCGTCATCAGTGAAACGGGGAAGGAGAAGTACAAGGCGTGAGAGAAGTACCCGCCATGATGCGCTTGCCTGGTCACCGTGGCTACCTTTTATCGTAATTCCTTTCCCTTCGTGTTTTAAATGACTGCAGAGGCAGAGGGTGACATCATGAATCGCTGTGACATTTCAGCCCCCCACCCACACACACACACACACAGCTGGGTTTAGTGACTCAGCCCTCCTGCTGCTAAACCACGTGGAATATTGCACCCCAGGATTGGAAACATTAAAAGCCCCTATTGAAATATCACTTTTATTTAATTGTTAATAGTCACTTGTGGTAAATTGGAACTGAAGAACTCTTTTATTGGCATTCACAGTTTAAGAAACCTGCTGGAGGGATGTCAGCTAAATATTAGCTGCTCCTGCTTTGACTGAACTCATCCAGGTTCTTTGGGCGACATCGCCATTGCATTTTTTTTGAAAATAAATTTATAAATGTACTGTGTGAATGTTCTGACTCAACTGCTGTTATTAAATGTATAAATCCTTTGGCTTGCACCTCCACGAGTCACCTCTTTAGATTCGGGCACCTTTTCCTCGTGTGAATGTTCACACCAGCGTGCATCCAGTCTGACAAAGACGTTTATTCCTGTACGGCTATTAAAGATTCCCATCTTGTGGCTGCACTTTGTGTGTCATCCTGGTGGTTAAGGGGGAAAAGCTCCCATATATTAAAGAGAAATAAACATACTGCGCATCCAAGGTAGTTTTCTCTGTCAACTGGACTGGGTTTCTTCTCTTGAAGACGTTTCGCCTTCTATCGCCTTCACCATGTGACCCAGTAGACAAAGGGGAGACACCTCAACAGAAACTAGGTGAACGACCCTGCTAACGACTCTCAGGTGACCACCCAGATCATTAGCATGCAAATGGTCCACAGGGGCTATATTTTCAAGCTCTCTCCCCAGCGATTTCAGAACTGAAGAAGCCTTCTGGATAGAAGGCGAAACGTCTTCAAGAGAAGAAACCCAGTCCAGTTGACAGAGAAAACTACCTTGGATACAATGACCTGGATGACTGAGAATTTACACAGACATACTGCGCATCGTTAAAGAACGGAACGTGGATAAAAACGTTGGATGTAACTATTCTTTTGATTATTCTAACATGGAAAACACCTCCAACCTCTTTTTTTGGACTTTGATGTCAGTATCTACTAAAGGCAAAGCGACCTGCAGACATTTCGGGCTCCAGGCGGCTGCTGCGAGGCCTCCTCCCGAGGCCAGAGACGATCGGCGGGTGAGCGTCGCTTCCCAAATGTGTCCCTTTGAAACGTGCTTCGATGTGACCGTCCAGCCATAAACGGGTGCCCCGTCCCTCCAGTCTGGCTCTCCAGGAAGCCAGACGCTCCAGATATTCCAGATGCTCCAGATGTCGGCGCGCCGGCAAACGAGCCTCCTCATTGGACAGCTGCGGTCACATGAGGGGGCGTGTCCTGCGCTGGTGACGCAGCCTCCTGCTGCTGCTGCTGTTGTATGAAGGCTGAGGCTCTGGATCTGCTTCTGGTCGCGGTCTGTAGCGGAGAAGCCACTTTTAAAGGCGGGCTTTGCACAACAGATGGAGTGTAGTTTTCTCCAGTGAGCCATAGTGAGCCTGTTTGTTTTTTCTTGTAGATAGATGACGCAAAATACGCCCGGCCTGTCTTGATGGCCACAGCATTGTGGCTCTGGCGTGGCTGCTAACATAGCTAGGGAGTTAGCATATAAGGCTAAGTACCAGTGCTGGATCGACTATTTAGCAATAAGTATCTCATGTGTGGTGCACATTAGCGAGCTTGGTGGCCTTTGCTTTAATATACACTGAGGTGTGAGGTAAAACACAAACACTGTTCTTTCCGAACACTCAACCCTGCACTTGAGAGGCTGCTGGCTTTGATTGACGCTAGCTAGTTTACCGCGCTACTATGAAACTAGTTCTGTAAGTTGCCGTTTCAGGCGTCACCACGGCTGCCGAAGAGCAGCAACCTAACGGGCTGCTAGCTAACAGTCAGTGGACGTTGGGCGGTATGTAGCCATGACATGCTAACCATCCACCGGTGGTGTTGCCCTCTGCTCATAACGTTGTTTGTAGCGTTAGCACAAGCCAAGCCTGTCCCCGTCGGTAGTAATAGTGGGTTTTGGTGCAGTTTTTATAGGTTCATCAAAGGTTATCGGTTGGAACTCCAGGGTTGACTACATCGCGTTAGCTAACGTCGCTTTCGTTAGCTCCTATGGCGGTTCCCCCCCACCGGAACACAAGTTAGCAAAGTCGTGAAAGGAACGATGTAACATCACTGCATTAGCGCCAAGTTTCTGCTCCATTAATTAGTCCCGCTAGCTAATATGATGAACAATCCTGGGGTCTTGCAACCAGAAAAGATGGACCTGGATCTGGAAATCCCGTCTTCACTGGTTCAGACGGATGGAC
Organism: Takifugu rubripes; assembly: GCF_901000725.2. Classification (NCBI taxonomy): domain Eukaryota; kingdom Metazoa; phylum Chordata; class Actinopteri; order Tetraodontiformes; family Tetraodontidae; genus Takifugu; species Takifugu rubripes. The sequence goes on along the minus strand of NC_042298.1, from coordinate 2,201,693 downwards.
ACTTGAGAAGATCCAACAGTGCACCGATGATAAATGGCCTCAGGTTGAATAACCAAGCGATTTCTTCAACCTTTTAGCAACCATATTGTCGCTATGGGCCTGACTTCTGGATGTATCATTTCAGTGACAACTCCCTGGTCTTCCAGAGAGAAGTTCTACGCAGCCGGAGAAACAGCACAACAGTCGTGAACCGACCCAACATGGTAATATATTTTGTTAAAATGGCTATCGGACGCTCTGCTCACACAGATTTTTCTCCACAGGTCCCTTCGTCACCGGTTCGCGTCCCCAGCACCAGGCTTCATCAGATCAAACAAGTAAGAAATGGAAAATGGGGTTATGGACCCAGCAGAACCCCTAAAATCCTTTGGAAGTTATGTTGTCTAATTTGAGATGCACGCAGGTTCACAGAAAATGATCTACATCTGTTTTATGCAACAAACGTGCATCTTATAATCTGTACAGGCTTTATAGAGAGAAGGCAGAGGCATTTTATAGCTTGTATGGCGTTCATCAGCATCACGACCCAATTTAAGTGATGCTTCTGGTTTTTTTAGCACCATGAACCAGGAAAATAATGTCAAAAGGTGTCAGAACCTATTGGACTTGCAGGTTTCCATTCAGAGAGCGACAGAATTATGGCGCGTGTGTGAAAAGAACTCAAGATGGCGTCAGAAGATATAACTGACCTAATGACTTTATTTAATCACACGCTAATAAAGCTGCTGAATTCAAATAAAGTCACCACGTTTGATTTCATGAAATGTCATTAAGTCTAATGTGGCTGTGAGCCAGGCTGCACTTATATGCAACGATGACACGGTAAAAAAACTGCTCTTGCAGGAAGAAGGGGTCGACGTGATGAACAGAGAGACCGCTCATGAGCGGTGAGTTGTGTAGTTGTGAATTCCTGCCCCCCCCCCCTTTGATAAAGCGTCTATGAGCATTCCAATGAAGGCTTGTTGTGTCCATGCAGGGGAGTGCAGGCCGCCATGCAGATGAGCCACTCTTGGGAGGAGAGTCTCAGCCTGGTAAATATCGCTCTTGTTTATTGTTTGGACCCTTGCTGCCCCGTCCAGCGCATGTCTGTGACCCGCCGGTCATCACCGACCTCTCGGCCGTTGTGGAGAGGTTGAAGACAAACATGCCAGATTAAGACGTGTGGAGTTAACAGGGCCACCAGCCTTTCAAGGACAGGCTGAGTCGGTAGTATAAAACTCCAACACTCCCCTTTTCCTGACTTGTGCTGTGCTACGTCCAGTTTCCGACTATATTTGGACCGCTTTGCTTCTCTACCTTCATCATCATCATCACTTTATTCTTTCTTTACTCCCTGGGGAGCAGCAGGGGTCGCCTGTCCACATACTTGGAGCTTATTTCCAAATCCAGTGACCTTTACAGAATGATTCAAAACTGTTCTCAGAGCGACAACGACCTGGAGAAGTCGGCATCTTCCTCTCCGAAGCGCATCGACTTTGTCCCGGTGTCTCCCGCCCCGTCGCCGACCAGAGGGATCGGAAAAAAGGTGCACAAAGTCTTTGATCTGCACACACCATGGATGTTTTTATCTGCTGATTGTGATCGTTGTAATGAGGCAACTATCACGAATAAAAGCTCCAGACGTGCTTTGTGTAATTTAATGGTCCCGTTTCAGAATTCAAACGTCCCGTCGGGATCATAGTTGGCGTTTGTTCTTAGCGCAGCGCCCCTCCCGGAGGTGGCGGCGCCCGATCCAGCAGTCATGTTGCAGCACGCGGACCTGGGCGCTTAGCTCTGCCCGGGTGCTCGCTGGCGTCCTCTGACCAATGAGCGCTGTACTCTGGTTGGAGGCGAATGCTAACCTGTTTCAACTCTCCCTCTTGTGTGCGTGTGTCCTGTGGCGCGAGCAGCAGTGCTTCTCTCCGTCGCTCCAGATCCTCGTCAGCAGCAACGGCCTCACCCCCAGCCCCATACCCAGCCCCACCCGGCGCTTCAGGTGAGCACGGGCTTTGTGTCCAAACATGTTGCTACCTCCCGTATCCTGGCTCCAGTTAAACGTTCCTGGGCTAGATTAGCGCTCAGGATTACGCCCCGTTGGCCTGGATCCACTGGTTTGTCGTGCTGATTTGGAGAGTTTGACATTGTGTGTTTTCTGTGCTCTTAGCCGGAGGAGTCAGAGCCCCATCAACTGCATCAGAGCCAGCATCCTGGGGCCCATAAAGCGCAAAGGTAACTCTCCCAGCATGGGCAACAGCTACGCTAACGTCAGAATCTCAGGGTACCACTGTGGTACCTGTAGACGGGAGGCTGCTATTGGGTTCCTCCTGGTTGAAAATAGGAGACTGTGTTTGGTATATGTGGATTTGGGAGCGTAAACATGTTTTTATGAGGCGTAACGTGTGTTACTGGTTCCCAGTAGAGGCCAGAGTCCAGATATTTACCCAAAAGAGAGCAGTTGGTTACTGGTTACATCACAATGACGGCCTGAGTAAAACCAGGCGACGCCATTAGTCATCCGTGTTGACCCTAAACAGTGCGAGACGGCTACGTGTCCCTTGTCTTTGTAGGAGAGATGGAGACGGAGAGTCAGCCCAAGAGGCTCTTCCAGGGCACCACCAGCATGCTGTCGTCGGACGCCTCCAACCTGTCGGAGCTCAGCTCCTGGTACGCTGCTCACATCCCACGCTCATGTCGTTCACCTCTGTTGACGGTCTGACACGGCTTCCGTTCTCCTCAGCCATTCTCCCGATCTGTTGGACGGAAGCCTCAGCAGCGTCGGCTCCTCCACCGACTCCCCAGGGAAGATGGAAGGCGTGTCGCCCTCCTCGTCCAGCAACTCCCCTTTCGCTTGTCTGCAGGATTTGTCGCCAAAGTGAGGACGGAACCACAGGAGCCTCTCTCCGGGGAAGCTCTTTGGTTCTCCAGCGGCTGCCCTCTGTGGCCTCGTCTCTGAGTGGGGGGGGGGGTCCAACAGCTGCATACTGAGAGATCCAGATGTTGGCAGCCCAGCAAAGGCAGGGTGGGCTGAGGACACCGAACACAGCTGCTGTTGGAGGATCTTAGAGGCGATCTTGGCTTTATTGTCGCGTTCCTCCACGGCTGCACGTCATTCCATCAGTGGAGAGCGATGCTGGGCCCCAGCCTGCCAGGAAACTATGGGATGTTGAAGGTATCCTGGTCTCTGCTGGGACGCTTCTGTCCAGAATTGTGTGTACAGACTTTTCTTTTCTGCAGATTTAAATTATTGTCCCTCTTTTGTAAGTATGTACATATGTCGTCCATAGATCTGAGCCTGTGGTGGAGCAAATCCTAACTGAGCTTTTATGGGTGAATGAGCCCCAGCTCCTGGGGTAAATCTACAGATATTTGCCCTCTGCAGAGCTTCTAAGTTTCAGATCATTATATTTCAAGGCCGTGTTATATTTTCATCAGAGCCGATATATTATTATAAGAAAGGCCATTACGAATCTTTGGAAGCAGTGTGCATCTAAATAACTTTATTTTTATTGATGTACTTCCCAAAAATCGGCATTTGGACTGAAAACGGATGAGTTTTGAGTATTCCTTCCATCGGTTCTCTGAACACTAAAGCTTCTCGTCTGTCCTGTGTTCTTGTCAGGATATCTTTGTAAATATGCAAAGCGCTGCAGCAACGGGCAGAAAAATGTTATTTATGAAGTCTGAAAGGTTCCTCTGAACTTGAGTGGCGGGTTTCCATCCCCAGTAAAGAGTAAAGGCTGGAGCAGGGGGCACAGAGCGGCGCCACCATGCCAGCGGAGCGGCGCCTCGCCTCTTGGGTGGCACGCACCGAGTCTTTTGCACAGGAAGTAGAAGTCGTCACGCGATGTTAAAATGCAGTATGTAAAGGTCCAACCTGTACTGCTCTGAGTCTGGAGATGCTTTCAACGGTCCGCAGCGTCGGATATCCGTCCGGTTTGGAAGTGTGCTAGCAGTCCTTTTATTGAATGTCCTTTACAGCGATTCAGCCTTGACCAGCTGTAAACAAGATCCTCCTGCTGCTGCTCAGCCCTCATTAGCAAAGGTTCATCTGTAAACTGACGTGTGTGTGTGTGTGTGTGAGTGTGTGTGTGATGGAAGGCTGTGATCTGCTGAGCTGGCTAACACTGCCTGGCTTGTCTGATTGTAATATCAGTGGATATCAGGACTAAATAAATTATTTCTTTACAGGTCTGTGTGGCTTTTATATCTCTGATCTCATACCAGACACCTGTTATACGGTTTATTAAATATTTCATAGAAGCATTAATATTGTACAGCAAATAAATCGCAGCCTTAAAAAGATCTTTCCTTTGGTGACATGTACAATTGTGAGAGCAAAGTCATGCAAATAACCACACCTGTACTTCGGTTAACACTCAAAACACACTGTAGCAGAGCAAACCTACTGCTTTTATACACCGGTAGGATGAAGGTCCTTCGGGAGTTTACTATAATCTGCTGATAATGATACAAACCCAGGCCTTGCAAGAGTCTATGAATGGCTGTTTTCTTCCGGACGACTTCATGGCCTCCACTGGGGCATCGACATAAATGCAGGGAGCCTTTTTTTTTTTTTTTTTAAAGAAAAGTATATTTTGAGCCTCTGTTGTAGACTCACACCCTCTGTCGGTATTATGGCCTCCTCTCACGTGCGTAAGATGACCATTGTAAGAAGACCTGAAGTAGAACAGAAGTTTGTGTGGGGGGGGGGTTAGAACGTGGACAGAAGGATTTCCAAAAACAGTTTGGTCTGAATCGATTCTAGCTCACCGAGAACGTAAGCAGCTACAAGTTTCTTGTTAACACTTAAATGGAGGTAGACAGGCACCGTGGATTCGTGCTCCCCCAGCGTTGGAAGCATCAGGGCGGCCATACACACCAGCCCCAGCAGCACCGTCAGCAGACTGGGCCCTCCAGCAGCCGGACGGCTCTCTGTCAGACACACATTACAGGGTTGAGGACATTCCAATGTCAGAACAATGCACAAGGATATATGGTGCCATACGTTAACGGAGAGGACTCCGTTACCCATGGTGCATCTGTCGGGGACCATTGTGTAGGCTTTGGATTTTTAGTGAATACAATATGGAATAAAAGATACTTTGAGTCTAAAGGGATCAACCTGTCCTGTGGCCTCTGACAGTAGCGTGTCCTTAACTGCAGCATGAAGCCGTGACCAGCTTTCAAATGTGATGCAACACTGCACCCAAGAGGTCAGAGAGTGAAGGGTGGCCATTAGCAGGCGTTTGCCTGAGTCACCTGCTGGGACTAGTTATCTACAACTTCATAACAACAGAACAGAACTCCATCATGTTGACGCCATAGCAACCGTTTGTCGGTAACGTCGCTGTCATGCTACCTGTCTGAAACGCAGTCTGTTCGAAGAATTCACTGTCTGTATTCTGCTCTTTCATTCTGCGCTCATCATCTTGAGCGCGGGGGCTGGCTGGATCCTGCGACGCTGATGGACGGAGGGTGGCCGTCACCTCTTTACGACCAAGAGCTTTCCGCTGGCTCTGCTCCGACACTTGCAGCCGGAACTTGTCGTACACTCCATAATGGCACGCCCGCACATCCCTGTGTCTGATGACTCTGTTGAAAAGGCAACCCTCTCAAAACTTGCAGTCCAAACAAACAGTTCCTTTTTAGCAAAGCCAGCAACAAACAAGACAAATACATTTTTGAGACAAGCGAATTGATGCAGGGAAAATACCCACATGTCAACACAACACTGTGGCTTGACGGCTCCAGTGGCATCCACCACTGTATACTTGTTTGGAGATGTGCACAGCACTGGAACATAAATAGAACAAACAATAATAACAGCTTGTGGGATTATGCTGTGTATAGAACGCATGGAGCTATTTCCCCGTACTGTTTCATCATGCGCAAACACAGTACTGTGCCCGGCCAACTGACCTTTAAACTTGAGCGCGAACTCATATGGGTTGTAGAGGGTGAGCACCTGCTTGTGAGATGTCTGATCATCTCCGTAGAAGACGAGCTCAGTGGGGAACACGAACACAGGAAGGCTTCCTTCCACCAGCTCGGGCTGTCGATGCTGCTGCTGCTGCATTGGCTCCAGCTGAGCTCTTCCTCCGTCCACAGTCTGCCTCAGACCCCCACCCCTTTATCAACAAACCATTCAGCTGCTTTGGTGCAAATAATGCTTCAGCACTCATCACCTCAAGGCCATGACATGTTGCTGAGGAAATGAAGGAGATGAGTCATTACACGTGTTTACACAAAACGCAATATTCTTCTACCTCCATTCATGTCACAAAGATTTCAGCCCATCTCTGTATAGTATGTATCTATGGGTGTATTGGTGTTGTGTTATAGTACATTATTCAGTGTATAGTTAATAAAAATGGGGGAAATAACATCTCTACTTGGTGTAATCTAATAACCTGACTTTCTATTTGTACCATCTGGTCCAGTGGTCACGTGCTGCTTGTTATGGTACAACTCGTGGCGTTACGACACTTTTGTTCTCGTACACATAAAAGAGAAAACCTAAGCCAAAAAGGCGTTATGCGCCAGTGTTTGTAGGTTTAACAACGGGGGTGATGCATCGCTTTGGGATGGCAACATGAATGTAAACGTTGTTGGAGGGGTTTGGACAGAAAGCTAACCCTCGCTATCGGGTAGCATAAAGACAACAACATTGTCAAACGCAGTTTCCTTCTATAAACGCAGTCAGGTTTTATAAGAGGGACGACAAGAGACCACTTCTACCTTATTGTCAGCTGTCTGCGCTTTGGGATGTTAACGTTACGCTCCCGTCGGTGTCCACTCTGTTGTTTCTCTCCAGGCTTTTTTGCCCCTTTGTCAATAATGTACTGCAAAACTCGCGTTGCATGCCGGGAGGGCCGAGCGCGAGCCTGCGTCAAAAACGTCAACAACACGGACGTTGGTGTGTTCTTAAACACTCCTTTTCTCTGGGAAATAGTGTTCAAACTTTCATCATACTTGGGTAGAAAGTCAAACGTTAACAAGGGTTAGTTATATTAACCATTGATACGATTCATATTGATATCTTTAGACACAAATATTTGCTACAATTCTACCCTATGCTGGTGAATTCGTTGCCATTTAAAAAGGCTAACTTAGCAATATTATAACATTAAAATTGCTTTTTTTCCCCCTCTTATTGCGTTTCGGTTTTATAGCATTAGTGTATTTTTTTCTCTCAAATATGCCTTGATACACAAAATAAATGTCACTTGCTATGCCTCGCGAAAACCAAGAGTAACCTGCTCTAAACTATTAAGGGAGTTTGTGATTTAGACTATATATTCAAGATTGTGAAGGACCACTGAGGCTCGAGCAGAGGACGACAATGAACAACTTCACTTATTTTTTTCTCCTCACAGTATTGATACATTGTACTCGATTAGTTACTTTAAAGTGTAGTTTTTGCAGCAATCGATGATTTTGTTTCAAATTTCTAAACAAATAAAGGGTTATTTGGCTGTAAAGACCGAGTCCATAAAGCATTGTGCCGTGTAATTTACCAAAAGTCTGAGTTTGATTCGGACGCTTCATAGCGAAATATGTACATGGAGTTTTTACACAGCATTACGTAGCTGGTGTGGGGGGCGTGGCCAAAGGCCAATGGACTGAGCCAATCAGGAAGCAGCCTCGATTTCGGGGCGTTCCGATATGGCGAGAACAGAAGTTGAACAGCACGAGAGAGGGAGGGAGTGAATCCGGCCCTCTTCTGATGGGGGGGTCATTATAACAAACATACACATGTGTGAAGCTGTATGATAGGACATATGTAGATAACACTTATTTTACAACACGCACAACCGCGTCTTCTACATTTAAAATGCCTATTTTACTTTTCCTGTTAGACACGTCCGCCTCTATGAATCAGCGCACTTATTTGGGTACGACGTATCTGGATGTGGCTAAAGGCGCGGTTGAGGTCTTTATGAAGGTAAAGAATGAGATCACCCCGATGTTTACCAGACGAGCGCGGGGTTCTTTTGCAACATTGGTCGAAATTGATATATGTTGTTTTGGTTTTCTTTTTTTGACAGCTGCGTGCTCGAGATCCGGCTAGTAGAGGCGACAGGTACATGCTAGTTACATTCGATGATCCGCCATACGGAGTGAAGGTAATTAGAAACTGACGGCTTTATTTCAATCATTTTTCTGCCATGGAAGATTTTTATTTTCCTTCTTGTTTGTAGTCACTTTTCCGCAGTCTCCCGTTTGAGGAAAAAAAACATGCACCCGCAGCAATGCCCCGACACATCCCGCAGACATTTTGGTTTTGTGTGAGAAAAGTCTCGAGCGTTGAGATGGAGGCGGAGAGATTTATTATCGCGTGACATCGCGCTTCTTTTAAAAAAAATCCAACGTACCTATTGGTGAAATGCCCCTTCAATCATTGATAACCCCGCCCCCTGCGCCATTTTTGTATTTCTATTGGTCAATCCTGAGGGAACGTCGATAAATCCGCCTAATTAAGAGATTTTATTTTTTTCTCTTGTCCAGTTTTCGGTTTCACAAAAAATACAATTAATGTAATATGATCAGCAATATGCATCAAAACAACGCCGTGTATATTCAAAGCCAAGCACGTAACATGATGTAAATCATTTTCAATTCTTTAACGGTTTTGGTTACTGCAGAAACCTTTCTACAGTGCATTACTAAACAACCAGGTAATCTCCCAGCATATAGGCGGTAGGAATACAAAGTTACGTGACATAGGTTGCTTTATGATCAAAGCCCCTTGGTCTTGATCTTTGGAAGATGAAGGGTCAAAGTCCATCTGGAAGCTTGCCTAAATTGAATCCTCTGTTCTTTGGCCCATGATTCATGAAAATCCATTCATAACATTTACTTATTTTGCAATCAGCAGCTTTCACATAACCTTGGCACAACATATTGTTTTTATATATGTGTAGGACTGAGGCAATCGCATTGTTTTAACAGTAAGAATTAAAAAGAACAAATGCAGCTGTCAGTTAAGTAGTGGTTTATGTATATTCTTTTTCAACCTTTTTATATCACCTTTTTCTCAAGTCTGCCAGTCTCTCCATGTCCTTGCACTTTCATTTGCAGAGCGGAGATTAAGAAATTACTGCTGGGAAAAAAACAGAAATTTAATCAAGACAATATAACTTGTCAAATATTGAGTACTGAGTATACACAAGGTTCTATGATTGGGTTTTTATGGGTTCCTAACATCACAACCATCACATATCAACTCAGTGGTACTGAGAAGTAAAGCACATTAAGGTTATTTTCTACCAGTTCATTACACTGCTTGGTTTTGCAACAATATGTAGAATCATCAATCAATTTAAATGGTGCCAGTTTCAAATTAAGCTCAGCTTTTCTCTCATTGCATATTTTCATAGGTATCTGAGGGAACAGACCTATTTTGGTCTTGCTCTGCTCCTGTTTTATAGCTCTGCATGTGTATTTCAGGCAGGCTGGAAGGAGAACCACGCCACTTTTATGTGTGAGCTGAAGAACCTGCAGGCATCTGGTCTGACAACATTAGGTCACGCTCTCCGCACAGCATTTGACCTGCTTAACCTTAATCGTCTTGTCTCTGGCATCGACAATTACGGGCAGGTTTGTGACTCTAACACCATGTCATGCATGTCTTTGACAACAGTCTGGTGTAACATTATGACCAGACTGGGTTCTCATTCAGTTATTTTAAAGAATTTTCTGTTTTAGTAAGAGGTGAAATCAGTAATATGTTGTTGATCTTGTAAATGTTCACAATGTTAGTGTAGTTGGAATCAGTTGATTCGAATAAATAAAAAAATTAAGGTTAGAATTGTGATGTGAATCTGGCAAACCAGAAAAACATTATATTTTTTAAAATAAATTTTGCTAACATGAAGGGGAATGTGATCTATCTCCAAAACAGTTGAATGGGCTAACAGAGAGGCGACCATATTCAATACATTAGCAAATACAAAGGTGCCTCCAGTCCCAACACAACCACCTGTTCATCAATAAGCTAACAATACAAAACAATCTAATGGAATTCATACTGTATTTCCCTCCTGATGGAGTTATATATTTTTATTTTGCCGGACCAGAGACAGGCTGTGATTTAGCAGATTATTTGGACACATAGAGACCAGAAGCATCCAATGATCCAAAACAATTAAACAACATGATGAGACTCTTTTTGCTGAATGGTTCTGTCTCAGGGCCGTAACCCGTTTTACCTCGAGCCAGCTGTGATCATCACCATCACCGATGGGAACAAGCTTACGCACAGCTCAGGGGTGCCAGATGAGGTGAGATAACAAGCAAGAGCGCCATCACTGCAGTGTAGTGGTCATGTGATCAGGCTGGCACCAGTTTCAGGCTTTGTGTTTGTAAGCCTTTTAAAACAACCGCAGCCGTTCTAAAACTACTTTTTCTTTCTTTACGCTGTCTCTCCAGCTGCACTTGCCCCTGCATTCTCCATTAGTTGGCAGTGAGTTAACCAAGGAGCCCTTCCGCTGGGACCAGCGTCTCTTTGCGTTGGTGCTGAGATTGCCAGGAGCCACGAGACCAGACAATGAACAGCTCGGCAGCGTCCCCACAGATGATTCTGCCATCACCCAAATGTGTGAAGTCACAGGAGGTTTGTCATTTTTTTTATTTTTAAATACACAAGGACAGCAGCAAAACCACACTGCACAAACACATATAGTGGCTGGTGCAGAGACCATGGTCAATAAAGAATGAGGTGGTACTGTTACACCACTAAACTGCGCTCACCGGTTTTTCTCAGGCCGATCGTACTGTGTGCGGACTCAGAGGATGCTGAACCAGTGTCTGGAGTCTCTGGTCCAAAAGGTTCAAAGCGGTGTTGTCATTAATTTTGAAAAGACTGGACCAGATCCACCCCTTGTCGGGGAAGGTGAGTTTTAAGTTAAGGTGTCGTGAAAAGGCGAAGCTTTTACCTTCCTGCAAGCTCTCGTCTATACAATTATGGCGATTTTATTCTAAAATGTTAAGGGACTGTACATTGATGACTTTGTAACTTTAATGTTTGTTGTCATAGACAACTCCGTGGAGCTAAATCGCGCCGTGCCGGATTTTAACCTGCAACCTTGGCAGAGCTGCCATAAACTCATCTATGTGCGGCCAAACCCAAAGACGGGGGTTCCCATTGGGCACTGGCCGATCCCTGAGTCCTTCTGGCCAGACCAGAATACTCCGACTCTGGTGAGTCTTTGAAATAACTTTATACTCTAAATGAGCCTCTACACTGTTGGCTGTCTTGTGGTAACATCTGGAAATGTCTCCTACTGCCAGCCCCCTCGTGCTGCACATCCCGTTGTGAGATTCTCTTGTGTGGACTGTGAACCAATGGTGATAGACAAGCTTCCCTTTGACAAGTATGAACTGGAGCCATCTCCACTTACCCAGTTTATTTTGGAAAGGAAGTCTCCACACAGTTGCTGGCAGGTATGATGATCAAGGGGACTGTGAACCTGAAAAAACAATATCTTCCTGCACATGTGATGTTATAACCCTTTGTTGACTGAAGCTGGGGTTTATTAATAAGCCTCATTTCTAGGATTTGCTCCCAGTCATGCTCTGATTTGGTTGTTTATGTGGTTCCCAGGTGTTTGTGAGCAGCAGCATGAAGCAGAATGACCTGGGGCAGCCTTTTGGATACCTGAAGGCCAGCACCACCCTAACATGTGTCAACCTGTTTGTCATGCCATACAATTACCCAGTCCTTCTCCCCCTTCTTGGTAAGACGCGTGGCATTAAATGCCCCCTTTAAAGTGGCTTCAAACTTCTTTGGCCAGTCGTGCGTGTTTATATGAACTCTAAAGCTTTCTTTGATTTCATTCTTTACGTGTTTTGCAACAAATACTGCAGATGTTTTGGTGTCCTGCAGTGTTTCAGTGAGCCAACTGTCGTCTACCATGTGAACGCGTTAGTCAGCAGATGGATGACCTCGTTTGTTCCCTTTTTAGATGATTTGTTTAAAGTGCACAAGCTGAAACCAAATGTAAAGTGGCGGCAGGCTTTTGAGATCTACCTGAAGACGATGCCTCCGTATTATCTTATGGTAAACGAAAGCTCTTACGTGTGTTTCCATCAGTACCTGTCATCTAAACCGACTCACCTTCTCATACGTAATGGCTGCTGCTTCTTGTGTTTTCTGACAGCCCTTAAAAAAGGCGTTGAGGATGATGGGTGCACCCAATCTTATTGCAGAGAATATGGACTGTGGCCTGAGTTACAGTGTGATCTCGTACCTGAAGAAGCTCAGCCAGCAGGTGAGGTCACATTTATTTAGCCATCGCAGTAACTTTATATATGTTTCTACTCTCTCAACAGCAGATGTGACAAGGACACAACTGCCGGGTTACGTCTGAGTGGTTAAAACAGTGGTTGGAGCAGAGAGATTTGCAAATGTGTTTCTCTCACTTTGTTGTTTAAGGCAAAGCTGGAATCAGATCGTCTGATTGTGTCTGTGGGTAAGAAGGCTCCTCAAGAGATCGCCATAAAGGTGAAGAACCAGTCCAGCTCGCCGTCTCTGTCCCACTACTGCGACTTCAAACACTTACTGCAGGGAATCAGTGGCGAGGGGCCGCTGCGCCTGGCGGACCTCAAGGAGTTCTCTGGCTTCCAGATTGCACTGCTCAACAAGGTTCACCAGACAAAATGGCCCACCTTCTCCCTAACTGGGAACCTTAGAATCATTTGCTGAATGATTGTTTTGACTGAGACGATCCTAATGTGTCCACAGGATGTAAAACCTCAAGCTTATCGAAACGCCTTTGACATCCCAAGAAGAAACCTTCTGGATCATCTTACCCGCATGCGCTCCAATTTGCTCCAGAGATTCCAAAAACGGATCCGAGGGCAAGATGAAGGTATACAGATATTACTACCAACCCTTTTTACTATATATCACTGAGATTTGCCTAAAGAGAGTCCGTTTGCTCTTTGCCAGACTCTCTCCACAGCGTCCCAGTGGCTCAGATGGGAAATTATCAGGAGTACCTGAAAATGATGCCGTCTCCTCTGAGAGAACTGGACCCTGACCAACCCAAACGTCTGCACACATTTGGAAACCCTTTCAAGCAGGATAAAAAGGTAGAGGCTCGAGTGGAACCTGCAGATGTTTTTCCCTTATGTTCAGCACTTTAGTTTTATGTTCTCGCACGTAAAACACAGGGGATGATGATTGACGAGGCGGACGAGTTTGTAACAGGACCTCAGAATAAGAAAAGAGGAACCAGCGGTGACCTGAGCTCTGGTGTTGCTGTAAAGAGGAGGAGGAGCATGTCTCCGTTACTGAGGCGGTCACAGACCCCACCAGGGAGCAACAACCACGCAGGGGCAGGAAATAGTCCCGCAGGGGTGCAAGGTCAGCAGAACGCCCTCAAAGCCATCCCACAGCACAGAGGTTAGAAAGCTTGGATATAAAGGATGGTCATTATAGGAGAATATCCCATAACCGGCGTTTGTTTCTCCCATAGAGGGGGATGGTAACGACATGGTGGTGATGGAGAGTAATGGTGGCCTGAGTCTTGAGGCTGAGTCTGGAGACAATTGGCCCGTGAAGACTGACATTGTAAGCAAACATTCATCTTCGCCAAACGCAGAGCAGAAGGCCGGTCTGGGGGCAGCAGAGCCGGAGGGGGGCGTAAACCCGGCCTGGGAGAGACTAGAGGATGTTCACTTGGGCCAGCAGCTGTTGAAAGAGACCCACAACTGTGAGGAGCTGAGCCCAGAGAACCATCTGGAGGGCACTGAGCCTGACCCTGAAACGGCCAACACCATATTCATAGCCCCGCTCGACGGAAGCCAAGCAGAGCTGAGGAGTCGAGTCATCAAAGAAGTCCGTAAACCTGGGAGGAGTAAGTAGGAGCCAGCGTGGGGTACCAACCAAAGCTTGCTCACTAGTGTTCACGAGGCTGTCTCTCCTTTTCTCTCTCAGATTATGAGCCCATAGTGAGACTGCTACAGCAGGTGAAAGGCCCAGTGGATGTCCAGAAGTATGTCATCCAGCACGCTATCAAGGAGGCTGTCAGGTACAAGACACTGGCTCCCTTCAGCCTTTTAAACACCCTGGGAAACGAGTCCATAAAGATATTTAACTTTGACTTTTAACCCCAGCTTCATTGCACACGCTGCCATTTAGGATTGATTTGCAACCCTCCTAATAGTTTTTGCCTCTTTGACAGGTTCAAAAAACATGTTCTGATCGAGCAGCTTCAGACCACCATTGCCGAGCTGGAGAAGAAGGAATCGACAGCCAACCAGCAGCCAACCAGCGATCAGGAGATGTAGTCATGAACCCACGAGGACATTCTTACTGGAAGAAAAGAAGACTCACTCTTTACCGTGCAAAAGCCTCCGAAAGAGCCGATATTCAGAAAAAAGAGGTGAATCATGTGGGCCGTGACCACTGCAGGCTAACAGACACTTCCCCTTTATACTGACAGAGGCCTTTAACGTTCTTCTGTTTTTATGGCAGCGTCTTTCAGCGCACGTGCATGTCTGACACTGGGTGAACAGAGGGACAGAGAGGGTTGATCAGCAGGTCTTTCTTCAGCTGGTCTGAAGCTGGAAGACCATCAGTTATAAAAGGGGGTCTAGACCACAGCCTGCACTCCTCAGCAGATATGTTGTATTTTTATAATGAGGAACGTCTGAACGTCTACATCACATTGATGCCAGCCTTTATAGATCCAGTATTGTCATATCAACGGCATTAGCTCACTCCTGCAACAACGTCCCTCCTCCTTTTAAGGTTATAATGTTAAAACTCTACATTGCCTCATCTCTAATCGCAACAAATGACAGATTATTTTAACAGAGACAGGGTTCTGTTGTGTTGACGCAGCGCAAACGTGCGTCCAGATTCAGAACGTTGTTCATATCAATCGAATGAGCTCCTTCAACGCGCACGGCAGACCTCATTACCTCCACAGTCCTGCAACACGTCCTCCTACAAGCCGTCTGCTCCGACTGTATCAGCACTCCTCTTTTTATCTGTAAGACTTTTTATTGATAGCAAATGCAGATTATTTTTCTAAATTTGTTACTTTCGGTATAAAATATATTGGATACACAAAGACAGTTTTGTATTATGTTGAATATGAATTATGAAGGTTTAATGTTGCTGTTGTCTGTATTAATAAAAAAGAAGCAAAGCACATTTTGACGTTTGTGTTGTGTTTTTTGTCCTGCAAACATCTTAAAGTGTAAAAAGTAAACAGCAGAATTTAACCGTGGTTGTACTAGATCCTTTAAAGTTAGATTATTTTGTTGGTTTGATTGTTTAGTCGGTCCCACTTCTACCACCAAACCAGCTGGGACCCGCTGGGACCTGCTTGTCCATTGCTTCCCACAGATGCTCGTCTGGGCGGCAGGACCCAGGATCTCCAGCAGGACCTTTCCGGAAGCATCCGACTGCCTCCGCTGGTTCACCTGCTTCCCAGAGTGCATAGCTCATAACTGCTGACCATATCACCCAATACCGGCAGATATTGGACCTTCCTTCTGTTCTCTGAGAGGCAGTAGAGGGAGTGCAGAACCTGTCCAACAATCATTAGGTATGCTAGTAACGGGCTGGATTTCTTCTCCACCGAGGCCTTCAGGTAGTTTTTAGCTGTTCAAGCTACAGCGGCTGGTTGATCAGATCAGACCACCCCGACTCGCCTTGGAGCAATTCCAAGAGACCACAGCGGACTGGGAACCAGCCCAGAGGAGCAGGAGCTTTGGAGATGAAGGGAGAACCCATGGTGTTCGCCTCACCTGTCACAGGTCGAAATGTTACGGCTGATTGATGTATTTGTGTGCCATAATTAACAATGCATTAATTATGAGATTCACGCTGCCTTCACTCATTTACAGATCCTTTGGGGGTTTAAAATGGATCCTTTCTAATAGTTTTAACCCTTGACATCATCTCCAGGTGTCTTCCATTGTAGTAATGACAAGCTCAGAATTTCTTTACAATGAATATTGAAATCAGACTGGTGTGCAAGGTTTCCTGTTTTAATGGTTTCCATGGTAGCCAAAAACAATTCTAAATGATGGAAACGGAGTTTCTGATCAACGAATGACTGTTACACCACCTGAGCAGCAGGTCCGCTTCCCACATTAAATATAAAGTAACACATTAACAAACTGTAAAATCAGTTAGGATTTTATTAAACATTTGTTAAATGTTAACAAATGAAAACAAACGAAAGAAAAAACAGATCATGTACCAATCATTACAGATGCAGAATGTTTCCCACCCCCTCAAAACAACAGAAAACTCCAAACCAAAGAAACAGAAGCAAAAGGAAGAAGACTCATGGCTGCTGACAGATGTTCACCAGCTGCTGGAGACTGGTGCAGCTGTGAACTTCGAGGGTGTGTGTGGCTCATCTGGGGGTATACAGGGCAGGAGGATTGCAGTTCAGTTCAGCAGGCAGTTTAGAACAGACTCCAAAGTGATGAAGGACTGTATAGAAAAACAGAAGGCTCTAGAAAAAGCTTGGGGTTGGCACATGCTGGATTGACAGTTAACCGTGTTTGGGATGGGGGGGGGGGGGCAAGATTACAACATCTGGCAGCTGCTGAAATGAGTTTTGACTCATGAGACTGATGAGGGGATGGAGATGGCAGATGGGGGCCCGCTGAGAAGACAACCAACGGCGGCCAGCGGAACATGCACTTTCTGAGAAGGTTTCATCAAATGGAGGCTCTAAGAAACAAAACCTAAATATGGCTCGAGCAGGTTCACCCCCTCGCCCAGAGTCAGCGGTCAGCTGTTCCCTCAGCGGTGTCACGTGACTGAACGACATCAACACGGCGGCGCTTGTTCCCACTGGCGAGGATGCTCAATCTAACAGCATAGTAATCTATGTAGAAATACAAATAAAACTGGAAGAACTCTCACCGCCCATTCTAACAAACTTAAACTGGTGTCTAACCTCAGTTACATAACAGGCATGAGAGCCCAGTCTCAGTGCAAACGCTCCAGCTTGCGTAGTCGTATGGGGTTGGGAAGAGCTTGCTGGTTGCGTACGGAGGAGGCTTCTTCCTCCGGTGAGCGGAACAGCACCCGACCGCGGTGGTTGAAAAGATAAAAAGACGGGTGGTTTCTCAGCGTATCAAATGTTCTGGAAAAGCACAAAAGAAAGTTTATTGAAAGAAAAGAATCAGTAGATGACAAGCAAAGTCCAAGATAGTAAAAATGTATATTAGATGGTGACTTGGACTTGGACAGTTCTTTTTCTCCTTTAGTTCAGCTCAGAACTCAAACATTAGAGGAATTTAATGAAAGTGCTGATTATTGCCGGAGTAACACCGTCCAGGTGTTCCATGTCTGATGCCACCTTGATACTGGTGTTAACGCACATGCACGGCAATGCTTTTGCCTCTAATGACCAGCACTTAGTGGTGGGAAGTAAATTAGTAGTCAGCCATGCAGGCAATCCTTTAGAATACAGAGAGCAGCGGTCTTTATCTCGCTGCTGCAAACTTGAGAGATAACCAATGACTCAAGTCTCAGGCGGCAACGCATTCACCAAATCTGTCATTCAACAGTACAGGAAACCTGCTGCTCTGACCCAGATCATCCCGAGAGGTGATTTCTGAAATTTTGGAGTAATTCACTCATCAATCCCTGATTAATCACTATTGTCTACAGCACATGTGTCAACTCGGTCCTCGAGGGCCACGATTCTGCCGGGTTTTCTGTCCCACCAGACTGAAAATGCATTCACTGGGATAGAAAACCCGGCAGGATCGTGGCCCTCGAGGACTGAGTTTGACATGCCTGGTCTATAGCATCTATCATTCATTAACCAAGCTGGAATATTCGAATTGTCGTCATGATGTTTAACATCTCAGACTATATTCACGGATGCAAACTTGTTGGTTTGGTGCTCTGGTGGAGGCTGGAACTGTGCACAACAGATGAACCTACTTGTTTTTCAGTTCCGATGAGGCGTCCATATCTTTGAACTCTCCGGCGATGTTGACAATACCGTAACAAGTCATGACGAACGACAATAGCGTCTGCAGTACGATCTATGAGAACACAAATCAATTCTAACTATTACAAATCTGTTGTTTTCGGTAAACGTGACCGCGTGAATGGATGCATGCCTCAAAGTCACTCACATCGATCGGTAATGTCTCGTTTTCCTTCTCCGTCAGCCGCATATATGACCGATCTGATTGGGGAGCACATTTTAGGAAGCAAGTTAGTCGACACCAACATCATTTCTAAGAAAATACCATATACAAAGACACAATATTTTATTAGACATTTATCATTTCATGCAATTTTCACATTAATGGTGAAAAACGGCAACTATATGCGTTAGCATTTAGCTTCAGTAGCTAGCCGTCAGCCGAAGGGCTAAAATTCTTGATGTGCCATCATACTCTGTACGATCTAAGGAAATAAATCAAAAAATACTTTTAACGTTTTAATTGTCAGTACAAAACTTACGTTGTGCCGCTGAGAAAGCTGCATGAGCTAAAGCAAAAAGTCCGACTCCAACAACACCTTTCCAAAACGAAGACGCCATTTTTCATGTGGAGATACTACAGGAAATGGGCAGCTCATTAGCACTGTCGTAAACCAATGTCGTAAAAATAGAAACCACGTTCATGTCATACAAAAAAACTGAAATATCCGTATTTGTTTTTTTATTAAATGTAACATTAAAATTAAGAACCAATTGTTTCAGTTTTTTGTTAAGAGAATATCTGGCGAGGAAGTCTTACTTTGAAGGGATTAAATAACATCCGCTGGTCACACTGCCTCTTCCTGTTAGCTAGCTCTGCTCTCATGCTGTGTGTTTAGCCTCTCACTTAGGTAATACTTTTACTCCTCTCTTCTGCTCTCTCGAACCTAAATAAAGATGGCAGACGCAATTCAAAAGAAACTGAATGCGGAAGTAGAAAAATATACTCAAATGCAAAAAGGTTTGTGCCGTCTGGTGTTTTCTAACTATCATGTATGAGGCTATGCTAATGTTCTCCATTGAGGCAAGGAGTCATCTGTTCAGCCGACCTAGCGGTTCTGTCCAAATATCCCTTGAGCTTACCACAATATTATCATGTTTCGCCAGTCAGAGTATATAATTCACTAATGATCCCTCTTTATTATCCAGATTTTAGCAAAAGCGTGTCAGCCAGACAGAAGCTGGAGACGCAGGTGACCGAGAACAAAATTGTCAAAGAGGTAACTCGCAGCTTTTTATCCATTTTTGATAATTTTACCTTACGTGCCAGCAATATCGGTAAACTAAAATGTTTACATCCTCGAATAAATAATAACTGCATTTTTTTGTTCTCTTTGTAGGAGTTGGATCTGTTGAATAGTACAAACACAATTTATAAACTCATTGGTCCCGTATTGGTGAAGCAAGACCCAGAGGAAGCCAAAGCCACAGTTACAAAAAGGCTAGAATACATCAATGGAGAGATGTAAGTGGGTTAATTAAGAGAACTAGCCAAGCTCAGATAATAGCACAAACTGTACAGTAATGATACATTAGTCAGTGTCTTGTTTAGGTTGAGATGAACAGGATACTTATTTCAACCCTTGCTTGAATAAATGGTTGTGATTACACTTATATAGTTACATTTATTGTCATTGTAGGTCTATTTATAGGTTGTGCAGATCGATCCTGTAATGTTTTCACGACACCTGGGTGTTTTTCTGAGATCACAAGGATCAGTGCAATCAGAATTTCTTAATTTTCTGCAGGAACATTAATAAATGGATGACTGACTGTCACTTAAATGCTGATGGATTAGACCATTTTTACAATGTATTATACTCTCAACACCCATTGGGGTCTATTAGTGTGAACACGGTGTACCACAACAAGCAAAACACACTTTGTAATCTGTTGTTGCCAAGAGGTGCCTGGTGTGTTTCATCAAGCGAGAATTCAGACACTCATTCAAATCTTACCAGTCTAGAACTGGAACACAGTTGTACGATACCTTAATATTTTTATTGGTATTGTTGTTGTGGTTAACCAGGGTAAACTATGATCGTGTGGTGTTTTCAGTTGTCCTGTCGTGTTCTTTGTTACAGTCAAAGGTATGAAATACTCCTCAAAGATCTGGAGAAGAAATCTGAGGAGCAGCGAGAAGTCTTGATCAGTTTACAACAGGAGTTCAAGAAAGCTCAGGGCCTGTCTGCGGGCAAAGCCTAACCCAGTCATCCAGCTGGCACACCGGACAGTTTAATGAGATCACTCATATGTGCATCTGCAACATTAGACTGGATTTAATCCACTTGTATCTTTTTCCTTGTGACAATTAAATTTGTTTTTCATGTATATTTTTTCTCTTGTCTTTTTTGAAGGGGATTTTAAAGGTATTTGTGCAGAAACAACATGAGCATCTTTAAAACATCTGATTTAATTGCAGCAGGCTGGTGACCACCAGAGCAGATGTTTTCTTTATTCCCCATCCTGCTGGCAGCAGGGAAAGGGCAGCGGTGTAGCATTGTTCCCATTAATGAATGTACTT
Organism: Takifugu rubripes; assembly: GCF_901000725.2. Lineage (NCBI taxonomy): Eukaryota > Metazoa > Chordata > Actinopteri > Tetraodontiformes > Tetraodontidae > Takifugu > Takifugu rubripes. The sequence goes on along the minus strand of NC_042298.1, from coordinate 2,181,209 downwards.
TCCCCTGCTGTATACCACCATGCAAGCAGTCAGGCAACATGAATAATGCTAAGTCTTTTAAAGGATTAGCAACCACAAAAACAAAACTTGGTAACAAAGCAAACTGGGATCAAAGAGCTGAAGCGAAGGCCTGAGAGAGAGTTTAAAACATCCTCCAAGTCTGGGAGGATAATTAGATTTCAGAGATATTTTTGTGACTGTCTACCTTCCCCCAGTGTGATAATATTCAGATAAATTGCAGTTTGATTGAGGTTAAAGGAGCTCTGCCAAACACGTGTACAATGTACACATTTAAGATTCAGTGTCGCCCATCGTTACAATAAAATGTATTGTTTGTTGGCTTTGCAGTGAACTGATGTTTTCAGGTTTTTATTCATGAGACCAAAGGTGATAAAGTCCACCACTTAAAGCTAATTCAAGTGTTAAATCTGCAATTTGCGGCAGATCCTTTCTAATGGTTGCCAAACTAAACAGGTTTGACACATTTCTTTGGCTCCAAAATGCAGCTTGTCTATCAGTGAAGCAGCTTAATCTGTAGACAGAAACCTCAACATGTAAACCTTAATCTCATTGTGCTTTTAATGGATTTACTTCCCCCTCTGAGTCTTTCTCATGACTTTTAAGGCTCAGAATAAAAGAACTTCCTGCTCAGAGGTCAAATCAGTTGACTGACACCAGCACTAACAGCCTTTGTTTTTAGGATTATCATAGTTTCATTAGATTAACCTAAATACTCCATCTCGAGAGTGTAGAAATTATGGATCAATCGTGAAGTCAGAGTCCAAAAACATGGATGAGACATGTGGCACTATAATTTAGTAAGGTTTCGTACAAAAACAGGCTTTGTGTTAAAAGCAGTTTTGACCAATGACCAGTAACACACCCCAACATGTCTGACCTAAGTAAAAGATAAAATTGTTCATGTTCTAAATGTGGCAAATATGATATCTTGTGTAAAATGTAGTAAAAACTACTGGTTTTCCACCCTTTCTGCAGGATTGTAGCGACTGTTGAAACTAATAGCAATAGCATAGCCTTTATGATGCACAAAGCTGTGTACTCCACCTCTGAAAAGGACTCTAAATGGGAGTTTGTAGATTGGACGTAGCCACACGGGTCTGGACGAGTGCACAATTGACTGCTCTTACGGCTGAAAAGCAACAGTTCAGGACACCAAAGCACCTGATTCATTTCAATACAAATGCTGTTCAGTCTAAATAAAGAATGTGCTAACTGCCAGTGAGGTGCCCCCATCTTCCTCTAAATGGAGCTGCCAGGTAAGCCATTCACACAGTAAAGAGACCACTTTGGCTTAGGAAACGGAAAAAACTTTATTGTTTCAAAGGTCCGGTTGAGTCCCGACACTGGAAAAAACGACCCTGTAAACATCCAATGGCCTAATTGTTTCTGTCCACATTTCTGAGCATCAGAAATCCACCTCCAGACAGGACCAATGCTAAAAATATACAAAAAAATGCTGCATGCAGGGCCTTGTAGCAAAAATACACTATACAAAACGTTTCCTGTACAATAGAATCACTATTATACTACAAAATACATATTTACACTGTTTCTGCATTTACAAGAAGGCCTGGATCATCCCTGAGGCCACGGCCTCCACACGGGAGCGCCGATGTTCGGTGAGAGCGGGGAGAACAGCTCCTGGGTGTGGGTGGCTGTGAGGTGTGGGTGTGCGATGGTGTGCTGCTGGAGCCAATGTGGAGGAGACAGAGTCGAGTCATGGACAGGAGTGTGCATCTGTGCTCCGTAGATGTGTCTGTGGTGGATCTGAGGCTGAGGAGGTGGTGGCGAAGCCTGGAGCGCACTCTCCTCTGAAGGCTCCATCAGGGTTCTGCTCTTGCTGCTGATGAAGTCCCTGATCCTCAGCAGGCAGGACCTCCTGCCTTCATCATAGGCCTCCTGGCTGAGGCGGGTTGGTGTCGGCAGCTCGTTGGCCTCCCGATCCTTCATCTCCTTCCCCATCTTCAAAAAGTGGATCACACTCTCCAGAATCTCTGCCTTTTCCACCTTTGGATTCTTCAAGTTCTAAAAGAATAAAAGCTTTAATGTTTGCACATCAAAGATGCTGAAAGTGTGGGGTCCTTGTTTACCATATAATCTGTGTTTTCCAGCATCAGCAGTCGCAGCGTCTCCAGGTTGTGGTTAATTCTCTCCCTTCGGCGTTTCTCCATCTGAGGTTTGGAGAACTAAGCGATGGAAAGTTCTGGTTAGAAGCTCGTTCGACCTTTCATGCGTTGCTGCTGCAGGCGGTGAAGGATCTTACCCTCCTCCCTGTCCGACGCGCGGAAGCCCCCGAGGATAAAGCCTTCATGCTGGGAAACGCGTGTCTCCTCACGGGGATCTCAAAACAAACTGGCGCGTTTGAGCTCACGTCGCTTGTGTTAACGAGCCGGGCGCAGGCCACGCCCTCGGGCCACGCCCCCACCCACCGGGACGCGCGTTCCCTTGACAACAGCAGAAAGTGGATGCTGCTTTTCTGCAGACCAGAGCACAATGGAGATGATGTGCGCGCCAGTTTGTGTCTTTAAAGACCAGAACCAAGGTAGATTCGGCTCCATCGGGAGCGAGGGCGGCCTTTAAGTCAAGATATCGCCTTTTAAGCGTTTCAAATAGTTTTGCTCTTCTTTACAGCGTTGTTTTCAAGAGCAGGTTTGTATTTGAACATATTGTCGTGAAATAGAATTCCGACATGTCACATTCATGATCATATTTAGGCTGTGTGCATGTAGGGTATGTGTCTAAATATTAAAATCACAGAAAGACTCCGCGTGGAAATTACATTTCAATCTGGACCAACACCATTAATTTTACATGTTACTCGTTAAAACTTAACAAAAACCTTCCCAGATTAAAACAAAATGGTGTTACCAAACCTAACAAAGTTGCATTAGCGCGATCAGTTTGGTCCTTTTTGTGCAATTTGTATGACTACATAAATAAATAAATAAATACATTTAAAAACAAACTATAAAAGGAGCTCACAAAGCTCACAAATTGTCCCGAGGGACAATTATGAGGCACTTTAGAGCAGAATTAAAAATAAAATAAAACACCAAACACATAAAAAAGCATAAATGAAGTTTAATAGTTAGTAGCTTTACAAACACAATACTGATCTACTGTAGGCTCCATTTGATTGGTGATCGTCCCACATCATCATTAAAAACAGCATAATCACATTGAAAATGCCGTTTTTTATTAAAATATATATATGTTGTTATTGGTCACATTTGGTCTCTTTCCGCCTGTTTTTTTAACCCGAATGATACCCCCAGTCCCCCATCCACTCTGTTCTGGCTTTGTTTTGCCAAATTGGCCATTTCACACTTGCCTCGTGTGAACCAGTCGTGCTCGTCTCCAGTGGGCGCGCTTTCACACTTCGGCACGCGGTCTGCGTGACAACCGCCCTTTTATTGTTTCGAACCTCTCAAGTCCATCCCAGACCTCCAAAGTTTCCCCGGAGTTGCTGTTTTCTGTCTCTATGGTCACCCTAATCCCCACAAAAGGTCCAATCAAACAACACCGGGATGATCGGATCAACAGGATCCCGCAGATTAAAACAGATTAGGAGGCTTTTCAGAAGTAGTGATACTTCCGATCCAAATCAATGACGGTTTGAGAGGGAGGAAACTGGGGAAACTCACTGTTTACGCACTTGGTTATCTTATATATGTTTTAATCTGTGAACACTCCCCAGAGAGATCCCGATTGACCCTCTGCAATGGAAACTGATGGTGAGGAACGTTCCCTCAGAACTGGACCAACGGAATTCTAATATCGTGACCCGTCGTGTGCATCGGTCACACATGCTGAGGGGATGTTTTTGAAAAGGGGGGAGGGGGGGCTTCCGACAGAAGTGCAAACATCAGGCAGCGGGCAGGAGAGCAGCCGCGCACACTTGACACGCGGGTGCGACCGGCTGCTTCACACCCGACACCCGCTCCATCCCGACCAGAACCCGTGGCGCGGATGGGTTCACCCGACAACACAAAAGTGCTTTTACCTTCGGCCTTGTTTTCTTTAAATTGAAACACGCGTGATTCAATGCAGAGGAGCACACAACCACGCAATAAACCGGGATTCCGTTCAAATTGGAATCATTTGGACAAACGCTCGCTCACATTTGCCCCCCACCCCTCCCCGTCATCAACGTGTTGAATCCTTTACACGTCATAAACGGCCCTCTTTTGCGCTGTTCCTCACTTGATTTGGGTTCCCACGAGAAAAAAAAGTTTCCCACAGTTCCGAGGAAGAGGTGTGAGGGAAATACTGCAAGCTGCTCAGTAAAATAAGCTGTTTCTAATATGAATTAATGGACGGACGAGCCGACAGACAGACACCCATGGAGAGATAGATAGATAGATAGATAGATAGATAGATAGATAGATAGATAGATAGATAGATAGATAGATAGATAGATAGATAGACAGACATTTGGTCGATGGTAGATCTTTAATAAATGAGAAGCTGATGCAGATTCTGTGGGAAACTTTGCCGCATGAGAACTTTCACACACTCCTTTAGCAGCCTTGCTTGAATTCAGCCATATAAAAACGTGTCGGGGCTGAAGTGTCGTCGCTTACACCTGTCAGCCAATCAGAGGCGGGTAGGATGCTTAAAGCCCGCAGCGCGGCCCCACAGAGGGTTTCTAAGCCGGGACACGCGCACCGACACAATGACTAAAAAACTGCAAAAACCGACCGTGGAAGACTGCAAGAGCAGGAAAAGGGTAAGAACCGAATTAGCGATGACTAAGAATGTTACCACACGTCACAGCATCATCATCTTCAAATGTGATCATGAAAGAAACTGTATTGCTGTAATTGTAGAATTTGCTGTATCAGTTGGTTCTCTGAAACAGGTAATATTGCAGGAGCATTTTCAGGATAATCCGTCTCAACAGGCTAGTTGAACTCACATCACTGTGGGACGATGTCTACGTTGACGAGGGGCCAACCCTCCCCAGGTCAGATTCATCTTCATCCACTCTCTGTGTAGGTTCTCAAACCCATGGTGGAGAAAAAGAGGAGAGATCGGATCAATCAAAGCCTGGCGGAGCTGAGAAGCCTCCTGTTGACTCACACGTCTGATCCGGTGAGTATAGTGAGGAAAACCAGCCTCGGCGTGTCCTTAGATGAATGTATCACACTCTTCTCCCCCTCTTTACTTTGGAACTCTGCAGCGGTTGCAGAATCCTAAATTAGAGAAAGCAGAAATTCTTGACCTGACTGTGGAATATCTCCAGAGGTGGACATATAAGAAGTACCAGGGCAATGGTTCGTTGTTCAAATTAATTAAAATCTCCTAAAGAAAAAGAAAGAAAGAAGAAAGGTGCATTTTGTGTTTGATTCATGGATTATTTCCACCTATTGCAGACATGATGAAGACGTCTGCTCCTTTGCTAAAGTGTAACGACTCAGACTTGAGCGCTCCCCTCTTCCTCATGGAGTGTGCCGGGTTTCAGCAGTGTGTGGCTCAGCTGACCAACTACATGCAAAAAATCCCTGGCTCACAAAGATTAAGCTTTGAGGGACTCCACCGGCCAGTGAGGCAGCAGCCGCACAGCCTCCAGCCAGACTGCAGCCACACAAACCCTGAAGGGGAAGTAGAAACTCGCCTAACATCTGCTTGCCCTTCTGAGAGAAAAGACGACTCTCTGCACGCCTTTTTCCCGTCCCACTCCCCGTTTCAGCCTCTCTCCTGCTCCACCCCCAGCCACGAGCATGCCTTCGCGCCCCCCTCTCCCTGGCTCTCTCCGCCTTTCTCCACGTACTCTCCTTCTTTGCTCTCCTCTCCTCTCTCCACTGACACCTCCTTTTTCAGCATTTCACCCACTGCCCCTCACTTCGGCCCCCCCTTCCTCAGCTGCCCCGCAGCCACCACTGCCCACCCTGCCCCCTCCTCACTCATGTGGAGACCTTGGTTCTGATAAGGTGGAACAGAGACTGAGCAGCAGAGCAGCAGAGGTGCCGATAACAGAAGAATGGCAGCAGCTCGACACCACTCTGAATGTATATATGTATAGATTATTTAATTAGCTCTATTTTTTATTTCTTTTTATAAATAAAATGGATGAACACAAGACATCTCACTGTCTGTTTATTCGTAACTGCAGTTTTACCATCCTTTAGTGACTTCATACTTTGAATACTGACCTTTTGTAAATGTGTAATTCAGTCGATCACCGTAGTGACCCCTGATACTCTAATTACTGTACATTGTCATTAGATCTAATTGCATCTAATAATTCACATCTCTGTAAAATCCTCGTAAATGGAGAATGATGAAATGATATTGCATTCATCAGGCGTTGAGTCAAGCATTTCTTATACAAAATATGTGCACTTATTTAAACGTATCTGATGTTCTTGGTGGTATGAACCTATATACTCCACATTGTTTGATTTTTTTCACATTTAAATCTAAACCTACATTTGGCCACTCGCTTAAAATGATTTTTCGCATTTTTGAAGGATCCTGGGTGTGTAGATTTGCTATTTTATATTAGATTATTAGAGCCAGAGCTGTTGTCGCGTGTTTATGTTGTAATATACCTTTAGATCGACAGGGGGCAGCATTGGCACAATCAAACAGGCGATATTCGGCTGTTCCCTCGAAAACACAATAAAAGACAACACTTCAATTAGAACAGAGGAGCTTTTGGTTGTCCCGTGAAAGAGAAACCATACATACCATAAATGATCCTTTCCCGTCCTCTTTTCTCAGAATTACTTCTGAGCTGACTCTTATCACGTGACAAATGTTAAGCATAATGGATATTTTGCACATGACTCCCGCCATTGTTCGCTGTCAGGAAAATGAGAGGGCAGGTACAGCAGCGGCAGCTCGATTCTCCACATTCTGTCTGCAACATGTTTTGATCATCCTGCACAGTGAAAGGAGAGTCTGCAGACCAGAGCAGCTCAGGCCCGGCACATAATTAATAGGGGAAGAGATCACCTCCTGAGTGAGCTGACAATAGTGTCTGACAATTTCTCAGGACACGCTGATTAGAGCTGATCCAGTTACTCTCTTTAATCTTCATTCTTGTTTGTCACCAATGCACCCAGAGTCTGGAGAAAATATATGGAGCTGTCCTCTGGAGACGGAGAAGGCTTGACGGGGCCCACTTTGAAGTTCCGAACACGGATATCGGCGTGCTTTAAAATAAATAAACGACACAGGGGTGTATTAATAATCAGAATAGATCATTGAAAGACTTCAAATGGCTCCTCTTCAGTGGCTTTCACGAATCGTACCTAAGGTCCACTTAGTAAAATATAGTTTAATCTAAAATTGCAAAAATAGCAGTACGGATTATTTTCTTTGTATTAACCGTCCAGACCACAAAGATGAGGGTTTTGATTGTGTTTGGGCAACAATAATGACATTTTCTGTGTGCACAAGCATCAGTAAATTCTTTTGGAGCAGAGTGGAGATGATGGGGATTCTCCATTCCGATAACATGTCAATACTCCCAAATGTCTGACGACCCACAGCTATTTTTCCTCCCTTTCATTTCTCTCTCTTCAGCCCTCTGCAGGCCTCTTTGAAGTAACAGTGAACGGGTCCCAGACTGTAGCAAATTACCTGAGGACTGAAGCATTTTTGACATAAGTCCTGAGAGATAGGCTGGGCCACTTTTCTTGGCGGCCCCTTTGGCGTTTTTTAATCTGGGGCCGAGCGAGACAGCGGCGCTGACAGAGTGACGGGGCGGCTGGACGCACTTCCAGGCTCACAGGGACGGGCAGCAGAAGGACCCGGAGAATGGCCGCGGCAGACGGCGCTCCATGGAGCCAGCCGGGACAGACAGGGGGAACATCCGCCCGCTCTGCTGGGGCTGAAGTCAGGGATTGTCCCAATATAAACAAAAGAGAAGTATTTTTGTCCTGCGAATGTGAACGTGGTTCTGAGGGAGCAGGAAATCAATAGATATTTACAGGAAGTAACTTGATCCAAACAGAGAAGAATTCAATAAGACATCAGCTACTAGTTCATGGGAGGATAATAACTGGATGTCTGACACAGAGGACTTTTCCTACGTCAAGCGGGCCCGTCCCCTTTTATGGGCTCCCGCTGATGGGAAATGCAAATGGAGAATTTGCTCATACCATATTTTTCAGCTCACTCGGCACACTTTCCGTCCCAAGTGACGCTCAGGTTGACCTCACAGGTGTGGCGAGCTCATCAGGAGCGATGACCGTGCTCACAGATTCATGCTCCCCCGTGTACAGCGTGCACGTGGGATCAAGCCGCCTGATCTGACTCTTTTAGTCACAAAGCTGTTTTGCAAACGAGTAAAAATGTCTTTTGAACAATTCCACATTTCATGGAAACGTATCAAATCCTCTCCTGGCCTGTGCTTTCCCATGTTTTTTTGTTTCCATGCTCTGGAGTTGTGTACCTTCTCTCTGGGAACATGCATCCTCCCCAGCCTTTGTGACCCTGTCTTCCCACCCCCCTGGGTGGGCTGTGACCCTGCTAGCCTGCAGCTACTGCACGCTACAAACTCTCACCCTGGAGTAATCCAGAGGGTGCACTTCTGACTACTTTATGCTCTTTGCCCCTTCCTAAAAGTCAGCCCGACCCCCAGAGGTCACAGGTCAATACACCAAACCGAAGCAGTGGACAAAAATAGCAAATGATACACAGGTCATTTAAAAATAGAAGCCTGATGCCTATTCTCATTTAGATGACACTGATTTGTTGGCCGTATTTTGGAAACTTTGGCATTGAGGTCTAATGTTTACCGAAAACAAGAGAGGGTCACATGTGTTTTTTGTTCACAGAAAATGGGGCTAGATGATGTGGAAGACTTTTTCCTTACATGTAACCCCATACCGCTGAGAAAATGTCAAAGAGCAGGGGAGAGAGTATGGGCCCCTTGAACTAACAAATAAAGCCCTCTGTCCTTATCTCTATCATGTTAAAATTCCACCACTGCTCCCGGAAGCTGCAGTGGAGGAAGACAAGATGCTGGACAATGCAGGGCAGCGGCGGATCGGCTTCTGCTTCCTCATTCGAAGCGGACGCGTCCCCATCGGTGATGCTTCCCTGCGCTGCCAGGCGCCTCTGTGGCCGTGCACAGCTGGAGTCACGTCAGTAGAGCCTTAAACACCAACATTAGCATCATTTAGACAGAATCTGCTACGCCGCACCTCCAAAGACGACCTCACGCAACGTCTACATGTGTATCCGACGCTGCGTGATGACAACATGTACAGTTGTGCGCCGTGCGTGCTCTCACTTTGGTTCCCACTGTTTTAAAGCTGCAGACGTGAGCAGGAGAGGTGAGGCAACTATCTCCTCCTCAGGAGGTGTGCGTGAGACGCTCCATGCTTTTATCAGCCCTTTTGTCTCCCTCTTTTTATCCAGATCCATATTTTATAAAACACACACCTCCTTTTGTATAAAACAAGAATTATCTATCACTCAGCCACTCTTTTTTTCCCCCCTTTTTTTTCCACGGTGGTCTAAATGCATGGACCACCAAACTCTCATCCCCCCCCGCGATCACTAAAAGCAGAGATATGGGGAATCAGATGAAACTCTGCTCAAATCTACAGGGCCTGGTGGTACTTTGTCTGGCCCATCTGCATCTCTCTGATATGGTGCCGTGATAAGGAACATGAAAGTAGCCTGTCATCAGCTGCTCCTGTCTCGGCCTTTGTGGAGAAAAGCCTCCATCGTGTGCAGAGCAGACAATATCGGTGCACATTACGTCCCTTCAGCAAAGTTTAAAGCCCTCAGACAGGTAGGAGGGATGTCTCCAAAACGCTGTGTTTACCTTTTAGTTCAACACTCTCACACCAGCAGAGCTCTTGATTGTTGGTGTGAAACGGGGGCTTCAGCAGTGAAGTGGACCCGACGACTGTTGCCACGGTTGAAGCTTTCATTATGATTTGAGGATTGGCTGGAGAAGTTTAGAGATAGTGTCTGGGAGTTGACATCATTTCCCATTTACGCCTCAGACCTCCGTCACCTGGACGCAGTGTAAAAAAAAAAGGAACATCTGCAGATGAGCAGACCTGCCCCTGCTCCTCTTACTACATCTTTCTATGTCAGACCAAAGGAATGAGGTGGTCCCTCTGAAGACAAACACCACCTCAAGATGTACGACGCCCGATTGGTTAATGCACCAATGACAACATAAACCCTCACCTATCTACCTCCAGGGCCTGGGATTGCAACTGCTCTTGTGATTGTTCCCCACAGGTGAGGCATATTGAGGGAACTGCATGCCTTTCTCCTCCCAGAAAGCCTCTTTGTTTGCCTCTGACAGGGGGAATGTCTAGCTAAGCATCTGCCTACATGTGGCTGTTTAATTGCATCCTCTTTATTTTCCAGATACTTTGATCCTCTCGGGGTGTAAAGTGTCTCAGAGAAGGACATGCAGCTTCTCCTGGCTCATTTTTCTTGCAGGTTTTCTTTGCTTAAAAGCACACAGGTATGTTTCCTTTCTTTAAGCACAGATGTGTGTCCATCTTGGTGGCTCTCCTCTTCTACCTGATCAACAGGAAGCAAGAAAAACCAAAGTAACTGACTCGTGAGCTCAAACTGTGGACCATTTCATCCGGATCAGGAAGATTTATTCCTAAAGGGAAATGTGCCTGAGAGTGGAAATAACCATTTTCTTAGACAGTGAACAAACATGAATTAAGACTGTATCTTACAAACACCGAAGTAGCGACATGTCCCCTCAATTATCTCTGTGAAAACTTTTACTAATAATGCTATAATTACGGCTCATTGATACCTACGTACATGTCTGCCGGGGTTACCACGGGCTGTTATTTGAAGGTTATGACAGTGTTTTGGTGGTCTTGCACCACCTGGCTCGCTGCTGCTGCTGCTCCTGCTGCTCTATAGTGATGTGTTTTCCTGCTGAGGGGATTTCCTTCATTCACAAGCACTCAAGGTTATTGCTGCGGAGGAGGGTTGCAGCCTTGCTGCCATGTCTTTTGAAGTTTCCCACCACAGATCGCGTCCCTTAGTTTCAGTTTTAACCCATATGTTATAAATCCTATTATAAGTAGTGCCCCAGGAAACCTGATGTCGGCCGTTTGTACAAGTTTGTCATCATTAAATTTCAGCTCCACTCTGAGCTTCTCTGCACGACTCCCCGACTGGGGAGCTTTTCACGTTAAACCTTTCATCAGGCATTTAATGGGGTAAAAAAGAAGATGGCGAACATCTTTCTTTTGAGCCTTTCAGAACGTTCTGCGGTGGTACAAGTCACAATAATTACTGCTATTCTGCAGGTCTGGGATCCGTCCAGAAAGCAGCGCATCACCTGCCACTCTGGGCTAAATGCATGTTCGGTTCAAATAAGCTGAAATGGGCGATGGCGGCAGAAGTTTTCACGGCGAATTCTTCCCACGTATCATTTTTCTCTCCCCCTTCCTCAAGTCATTTGCTCTAAGCCCTCCTTTCTGCCTCTCTCCCCCCGTTTTGTTATTTTACCTGGAGGTGCAGGTGCGAGAGGGAGCGGCCGTGGAAAAACATTTGATTCCGTAAGCTTGTCATGAAGGAATCCACTGAGTGACCTCTGCATCTTGTCATACAATGACAAATGGATTTGCAATTTTCCGCCCGACTGAGCGGCAACAAAGAACATTTCCACTTTCGCCAGGAGGCAGCGAGCGTACAGTCTTCCTCCATCAGGCTCTTCAAACAGCTACAAACATTACACACTACTTTGGTTTGGCCTTTGCAACTCAGAGGACGTTCCGACGCTTCATTCCCACGTTCACGTAGAGTTTTGTTGTATTGCAGCTGTTTGTTAATTATTTATTTACTCCATCGCAGAAACTTTTGAGACCTGGACATAACTGAGCTACCTCCTGATCTGTGTGCAGCCCCCCGTCTCCTGCTTTTGGCTTCAGCTGCATCATCCAGGTGTCAGTAATGTGGGTACGAGGGACAGAGGAAGGATCTCCACGACTGCTGCAGAGGGATTTGCCCCCCCCCCCGGAATACCACAGCAGCAGGGTCAGAGGTTCAGTGGGTTAAAGTGATGATTCTACATTAGCAGCCAGTTGGGATTGTTGTCCCTTTATGCTTTTTTCTGATATGAGGTTCAGGCCTTTTGATTTAGGGATCTAAATAAATGAATGAGCTCAATCTCGGCCTGTCATCACAGACGATCGGCAACAGCTGAATTTGCCTGTTGAAATTATTTGATGTGTAATGTTTTTAAGCAATTTTGGACAGTGTCGTTCCTACTGTGGCAGAACCACTTTAATGAGACCTGAGGGCCCTTAAAATGGACCTTCAGGTACAATCCTGAAGTAACTCCATTATTTCACAAGACACAAGACCATGCAGTTCCAAATTTCTTGGTTTTCAAAGCCTGTTTTCTAAGAACTGGGGATGTATTCTGGTGTGACGGGGCCTGATGTCTCCTTCAGGCCAGCAGAGATTAGAGTGATCTGGATTTCTCACCTATGTGCTCCACACGGCACCTGTGCACGGCGGCAAACGTCTCCATGGAGACCTGCAAAAGAGAAGAGCACATTTTCCACTGCTTGTGAGCTGATGTGCAGGCCAAAAACCGCTCTTAAACGTGATGCTACAAATGAAGTGAACCGACCCACAGACCTCGGCAGCAGGTGTGAAACGCCGCCGTTAATCACAGGAAGGATGTTTGTTAATTGAAATCGGCGACCGACGCTTTCTGATAACGCCGTATACGCCTGCTCCTGTTGTAATCCTATAAACACGGACGCAGCTCGTTGCTTTGTGCGCATGGCAATTTAGTAAGTAATAAACAAACAACAAAGAGCCTGAAATCAATAGTTTGTGGGATTCAAATGACACAAAGCTGCACACACCATCCCTGCACAAACACACCCTTAGAAGTGGCCACAGGTGAGCGCCGGGGCACCACCCCTGTCTTCCCCACCGCAGCCGACTAAATATAGAAATTATACTCTCTGAAAATCGGGGGGAGAGGGAAAAAAAGGAGGGGGGGGGGGTATTTTCACCCCCCCTCCCGCCGCTGCTAAGTCAGATCCCCAGCTGACAAACAAAAGGCCTGAGATCAGAGTGTGAACGCTTAAGTGCTGAGGGAACACCTGTGCAGCAGTCTGACGGCTCTGCAGGGACAGACACAGGAGATCACTGACTTCCACACCTGCCAGCGGTGGACCCATGCCACACACACACACACACACACACACACACACACACACACACACACACGCACACACGCACACACACACACACACACACACACACACACACTCACACACACACACACACACAGGGGTTTGCTTAACAGTCATTTAAAGTTGCTGCTGGAGAGGCGATGAAAGTCCGGGAGCACCTATTAAGCGCGAGGCGGTCCTCCAGAGTGGCTGCGGATGAGGGGTTTAAGTGTTTTCAGACCACCTGCAAGAGGCGGAGAAAGGTGGGAACAAAAGCATCTGTCTCGGGGACAGGTAGGCTCCAAAAACACTGCTTTAGACGAGTGCCAGGGAACACCTTTGCGCATCAGGTATCACAGGTCAGGCTTTTCAGCGTGTTTAGAGAGATGACCTTCAAAAAGGAGAGGGCTCACTCTGCTAGGTGTTCACAGTCTGCTCGTCAGGACTACAGCTGAGTCACTCTGGAGGCATCGCAACCACCCAGACCACTGTGATTCAGATGGTATAGCTGAAACTATCTGATGCTCCTTTAGATACAGACCACGGAGACATCTTTTAACTCTATTAACTTAAAATGTACCGGAACCTTTTCTGGGCTGCTGTTGTGGATGGGGCCCGATCACCTGCACGCTCTGGGACGCTGACTACAGGAGCACGTTGGCGCTCCGGTTGTGTGAATGTTGGAAAATCCCAGAGTCTCATGGTTGAAGGAAGGGGGAGTTGGCAGCAGAGCTGACTCCCAGTCCTGAGATCCCCCCCCACTGGCTCACCATCACACACACTGAGAACACAGGCTTTCATCACAGGCTTCACGGAACTATGAAGGAAACCGTGCACAGATATTAAGATATTACTTCTAGAATGTGATAGTCAGATATTTCTACCTGGCTCACTCAGCTTTATAAACTCCCCGTACGAAGGCAGATTGTGTCTAAATCCATCCTGCAGAGGTTACTCAAGGCGTCATCCACTGACCTCCACTTATAGTTGCCAGAGCTGCTAGGCAAAAGTTAAAGGTCAGGTTTTATTTGCCCCTAATTGTGTCACAGCGATGCCGCGGCGTTCCGATGAGTTTGCAGAGGCTTTGAAGTTTTATGTGTGCATCAGGTCTGTGACTCATCTCCTGGCATAATGGCGTCCATAAAGAAAGACAACATTGGTCTCGTTAGTGGGTTTATATATTTAAACTTGAAAAGACAAAAGCAACCAATAAAATATGCTTTTTATGATCTGCTATTACCACTAAAAATTTGGTTTATTTAAAAGAATGCTGTTTTTCTAAGAACATGAACTATGAACACAGATTTTGACTTGTGATTAGAAAAAAATGATCATTTTGAGTTATTTTTTTTAACTGTTGCAGTTTGCATGATCAGTGTAACACATGTAACAGAACATGAATTAATATGTCAACAATACAAGAAGTTTAATAAAGCGATTCACTGTTACCATGATTAGATTTTGAAAAAAAAAAGAAATGTCTGTAGCATGTTGGAGATGCAACTATACCCTACCGCAGCATTGATACAAGACATTCTGGAGTAGTTTAATAGTTCATTTATCTAACTGTAAAAATATACTTTCCAATAAATAAATATATAACATAAATATATGCATCTAGAGGGAATAAATAATTTGTTACACGAGTTGCTCTTTTTCAAACGGGTGAACACAGACGTAAAGAGAAACAGAACCATTCCTTCAAAGTCCTTCTGAACAGACCACGGCGCTCCTGCTGCAACCGCTGCTAAAAGAACCATTTCAGAGTTCCCTCTGGCTCCATTCTTCAGCCCAGCTGGTATCTCCACTGGACCCGATGAGACCATCCTCCACACAGCTCTGGTTCCAGTCATCTCCTATTCCAAGCAAGAACTTTTCAGGTCACCTCTAGCTCTAAACAAATGACCCGCTCAGGCCAAGTGCTCAGACATTCTAGCCCATCTTCTTGGCTGTTGAAAAATGGACCACGCATCCCTTTAAGAGGCGCCGGTGCCTTTCCCCACGTGGGTCGGCCTGCTGTCCCTCAGCCTGCTGCGGCCACATCTGCCTCTTCTTCCCTGTTCCCTGCCTTCCAGGGCTTCAGCAGCTACTCCTCAGTGTCACCAAGTCCTCCACGTCTCAGCTGTGTCCTAAAATATCCCTGTACAGCTCTGGCACACGGTCAGGGTCCACCGGCCTGGGCAAAAAGTGGGTAAATTTCTGGTGCCGCCTGGATTTAGTCCCATCTCTGGGGGTCCCATCTTTGTTCAAAGCCACAAAGTAACGTGCCCCTTTTTCCCCATGTTTGTAGAGGTTGGAGGAGTAGGTGTTGTACCAGTTCTCTTCAAACTGCTCCCTGAAGACACATTCTGATGTGAGTTTATCCTGAAAGAAAAACAAGCAGGTAAATAATAATGAAAATAAGGGCGAGAAAAGAACATATCTGGTTTATTCTGCATGCCCCGTGACATATCTGATATGATTAAATGATATTAATATAATATAAAATGGGATGGGCGGTACGTACAGAACCATAAAGTTCCCCTTTGTCATTCATGCCCAGATAGAGTCCACTGTCCACCCCTCTAATGCTGATCAGTCCAACTGCCAGGCTGATGAATTCTAAAATACCTGGAAAAGAAGGCACATAAGAAAATGTATACTTTTAAAATAAACACAACAAATACACTATTGGCACTATTTAAACACGAATCACTCTCTTATTGGTTATGTTATTATTCTGACCTGGTTTAAAACAAGTATCCATTTATAATACGCGTAACGATCGGTTTCTTTACCGAAACGACTGTGGTCCCTCCTGGTGCCCTGCACGGTGCCGTCCGGAAGTATCTGCAGGTGAAATCCAGTCCTGCAGTACAACTGTCTCCTCCGCAGGATCCCCTTGAGGTGCGTCAAATCCGTCGCTGCGCCCCGAGAGAGTCGGTCCCCGGCGATCAGCGGCTCCCCGAGCAGCGAGCCGGAGCTGTCCCCGAAAGGTGTCAGCACAAAGCGGGAGCCGACCTGCGGGATACCTTCGATCCCGAAAACGCCTCCAACTTCCCCCAGAAAGGCAGCAGAAGCCACCGCCATCGTGTTCAAGCGCAGCGGGTAAAGTTCAGAGAGGAGGTCCTGAGGCAGCGCTCCTGCGTACTTCACCTACTGCATGTTTACTTCCAGGAACGCGGACACACGCACGGCCCAAAACACCGAATCTCCGCTCGCGAGTGCGCCGATTGTCAACAGTTTTGTTTGTTGCGGTGTTGATGGGTCTGCTGTCAGTGGTGGCGCCGCTGCTGGTGCGCAGGTAGTCCCGCGGCAGAGAGGAGGCGTTGGGAGGGTTTGCGCTCGGAGTGCCAGCGGTGGAGAGGCAGGTGCAAAACCCACAGGGTTATTAATGGGCGGGGCTTTACAGTCCGGGCGTGCCCGGGCAGGCTCTCACCCCCCCCCACCTCTCTCTCTCTCTCTCCAAGATAAGAAGAGAGACGATGGTGGAGCGTTCTATTTCATGCAAAATCCTTCAGAAAACAAAACATGCACAAAAACAACAAAATAATGAGCGTGTTTTTGATCCTTGTTGGAGTTTACTTCCCCTAATTTGGACAACCTGTCATTGTTCATCGTCCACGCTGTCCTTCCTCAGCAGGAGCTGCATCTTATCGGTTACTTATCGGAAACAGATTAAGTGGACTCGGACACGCAGCCCCCAGCGCCTGCCCCCCCCTGCGGGTGGTGCTGCAGTCTTGCCCTGCAGAGGTCGGTGGAGGCTTCGGCTCCAACAACCGTCCCCGCCTGACATCATTACCTCCACGTCCAGGCAACAGGGGGACATTTGTGGGGGCCACAATCATCACACAGTCAGGAAAAAAGAAAGAAAATCTCAGACGAGCTTTGCAAATTCCCGCTTTGAGTCAGAACCAGGACCTCGTGACAGTCCCGTTATGTTAAAGGTTCTGGAGCTGTCCTCCACCTTTGGTGCTGAAATGGTCAGTTTATATGATGTCACATAACACGAGGGCGGCAGAATCCACAGAAAAACCCAGAGTTGTGCTGCAGGTTTATGGAGTAACCGCAAAAAAAGGAAACTAGATGAAATCTAAACTTTGCAGGGATCAACTGACCCATTCGTGTTTTGTAAGATGCAGCCTTGTGATGTTGGCGCTGCTGTTGACCTGATGAGGCTATTCTTTTTAAATTAAAAATACCCAAAGAGAGTTTAGTTAATTAACTAGTAAGTGATTCCTGCATTAACTTCTCCAGAATACTATATGAGCCTGTTCCATCCACTTGTTGAGGTTTTATAGATTGAAAGAAGTTCATGTTGGCTTTCTAAAAATTGGTTATTGCCTGTAGAAAGGTCAAAGGTTAAAGAGTTAGATCTCCAGGATCACTTGGAAAATATGTATGTAATATATATGTTCTTCTTTCGTAGTCCAGCTTTTACTCACCTCCTTATTTATACCGTTGGGTTTGTTATACAACTGTATTTTTAACTACAGGTCAAGACATATAATCAATCTATAATCAAACGTGTTCATTTTTATTATTCAGATGGATTTGGTTGAACTTTCATGCTGTAAGATTTTCAGGTATTTCTTATATCACAATGCTGTGTTTACTGTCTAATATCTGCATTAGAGCCACGTTGCATTAGTCCCCAACATGAGATGGGGGTGGGGGGGAGCAACAGGGCTTTAATGTGCATCTGCTGGCGTCCAACTTCTCCCAGTAAACAAACATGGAAACTAAATCTGGTTGACACTTAAAGATAAAAAAGCTTCTTGTTTCTTATCTATTGATGCTTTAATTTGACAAGTGTTCACAGGCAGCAGGAATTCGGGGACATAGGAAACCAGACACTGGGACTTGGCGGAGGTGTTGACATCTGATGAGAGAGGGGGTGGTTGGAGGGGGTTTAATGGTTAAGCAAAGGGGGGCAGGCATTCCCTGGCTGTTTGCTCTGTGCCCAGTGGACCTGGCACTGTTCCACCTGATGGAGAGATCCATTCTGTCTTCACCAATCTGGCCTTCTGATCTGGCTGAGGTTGAGCACTTGTCTGGACATTATCTGGTGGACAGAGATGAAAAATAGAGCTGGCATCACACGTACCCCATTAAGGTCCGGGGCTCTTTGTTGCTCCACATGACTGAGACTTTTCATGTCCGAAAAGCCTCAGTAGATTTTATTAAAACATTTATCAGTCGCCCAAATCAACAAATCGCTGCTGTGATTGAAATGTCACCGCAACAGCAATTTGTTAACAAAAGGTGTTGCTTCAGTACCATGAGAGCATCTGCACTGTTGTCTCCTGATGTGAGGGGCGTCTCAATAACCCCTTGATCAGAAGCAAACACACTCACAAACTTTTGAGAAACTAACTGAAAGATTCTCAATGCTAAAGGCTAAAGCTGTTCGTCAAGCTCTCGAGGAGTTCAACCTTAAATTAAATCAAATTAAATGAAACAGCTTTTGACACTGTTACTCACGCCTTTGGGCAGAGGTTTTTGTCTCCCTCCTGTGGCGCCATCATTCATTACACAAACATTGTTGCCAGTCCTTCACACAGGCTTTAGCTGTCTTTAGCTTTAGCAGCTATCCAGTTGGCCTGTTGGCCAGCAGCCAGGGGAGCCTTCGCTTCTTCCATCACATCTATTCCCTAATTTAAAAGGAAAGTTGTTGTCGCTGGACAAAAGGCAGTGACTTGATGAGTCACTATCAGTCAGTCATAACACCTGCATAAAGATAGACATCTTTACCAGCAACCCCGCTTTTATGGCCCATTTATGTGGCAACAACCTCGTAGACACAAGGCGAGATGTTATGTGTTCGCGTATGTGCCATTGTTCTCTGCTGCCTAATGGCGTGCCCTACAAAATCCCAGGCATGCTGTTTTGCAGTTTGAACCTTTTTAAGACATGATTCCACGTTCTTATTTTTATAAAGTCCCGAAGCAGCAGTGATTGTTTTTAGAATAAATCATGAAGGAGAAGGTGGGTAATGGCCTTTAAATGTCAGCAGTTGATGTATGTGTTTGTAGTCAAAGATGAGAAAGTGTTTACAGCCTTTTACCTTTTTTCACATGTTGGAATATTGTTGATAATAATTAGAAAATACTTCATTAGTCTAAACTCAACACCCCAGAGTGACACAGAGAAAATTATTTAACTGACTTGAGCATCAGCTCCTGATCCTGTAGTTCTCCTGATCATATATATATATGTGTGTGTGTGTGTGTGTATGTAGATATATGTGTGTATATATATATGTGTGTGTGTGTGTGTGTATGTAGATATATGTGTGTATATATATGTGTGTGTGTGTGTGTGTGTGTATGTGGATAAATGTATATATATGTGTGTGTGTGTGTGTATGTAGATATATGTGTATATATATGTGTGTGTGTCTGTCTGTGTATGTAGATATATGTGTATATATATGTGTGTGTGTGTGTGTGTGTGTGTGTGTGTGTGTGTGTGTGTGTGTGCGTGTGTGTGTGTGTGTGTGTGTATGGAGAGAGAGAGAAAGTTCCAGAGGGTTCAAGGCAGGACTGCATCAATCTGAGCTTTATGGAAGGTGAAGCACTTGAAAGCTCACCTGGAGTGGATCTGAAATAAAGCACCTTCATGAATCACTAAACTTAACTAAACAGGATTCTCTGATCTGACCAACTCAGTCAGTGTCATATTAGGAAGCCCAAAACCCAACAATGAAGTATGGAGGTGGAAGCACCAGAGAACCTGTTCAGAACATGGTCAGGATCTGAGACTGGGCTAAATGGTCACCTCCCAACAGGTCAGTGGGCTTAAGGTTAGGGTTAGAACAAGGGTCTGGTTAGGGTTGGGGTTAGAACAAGGGTCTGGTTAGGGTTGGGGTTAGAACTAGGGTTTGGTTAGGGTTGGGGTTAGAACTAGGGTTTGGTTAGGGTTGGGGTTAGAACAAGGGTCTGGTTAGGGTTGGGGTTAGAACAAGGGTCTGGTTAGGGTTGGGGTTAGAACAAGGGTTTGGTTAGGGTTGGGGTTAGAGCTAGGGTTTGGTTAGGGTTGGGGTTAGAGCTAGGGTTTGGTTAGGGTTGGGGTTAGAACAAGGGTTTGGTTAGGGTTGGGGTTAGAACTAGGGTTTGGTTAGGGTTGGGGTTAGAACTAGGGTTTGGTTAGGGTTGGGGTTAGAACAAGGGTTTGGTTAGGGTTGGGGTTAGAACAAGGGTTTGGTTAGGGTTGGGGTTAGAGCTAGGGTTTGGTTAGGGTTGGGGTTAGAACAAGGGTTTGGTTAGGGTTGGGGTTAGAACTAGGGTTTGGTTAGGGTTGGGGTTAGAACTAGGGTTTGGTTAGGGTTGGGGTTAGAGCTAGGGTTTGGTTAGGGTTGGGGTTAGAACTAGGGTTTGGTTAGGGTTGGGGTTAGAGCTAGGGTTTGGTTAGGGTTGGGGTTAGAACAAGGGTTTGGTTAGGGTTGGGGTTAGAACTAGGGTTTGGTTAGGGTTGGGGTTAGAACTAGGGTTAAGGTTAAGGTTAGGGTGGAGTTACGGCAGAAAAACTCCAAATCCACGTGTGCAATGCCTGTAACATCCTACAGGATGACTGGAAGCTGCAACTGTTGCCAAAGTTACTTGAATTAGGTTCTCAATAAAGGCTCTGGGTACTAATTGTTCAATAATCTTTTCAATTTAATACATTTTATAATTGTTGTTTTTCCCTCAGGCCACCAAATAACAACGTGAGAGAAGAGACACTGAAAAGTTGCCAACTGAACTGTAAATGTCCACGCTGACCATGAAGACCCTCTTTCATCTTGTCGCTCAGGCATCAGACTTTTGTGGAGGTCTTAACAATCAAAATTAGTTCCTGGCTTTAAAATGTGTCCGTGGTGGGTTATCGTCAGTCATCAGGACAATTTCTTGGCCATTTTTTAACAACACCTTCCATCTTATCTCCTCCTTTTATTGACCATTGGAATGTGTCCATGGCGATATGTCGTTGTGTTTCCCTGCACACCAACACCCGTTTTCACTTTTGTCTCCTAGTTTTACATTCTTTGTGCTCAATTTAGTGCTTACATGCTTTATTATGTAATTTATCTCGAGGATCTGCTAACTGCTAAGCTTTTGGCTGTGTTCAGCACTTAAACCTCTAATGAATGCTGGTTACCTGGGATTTACAGCTAAAGGAGTGAATTAGGATTTTCCTCTTCTCTCGGGAATTACAAAAGGTCGGCTAATATCTGTTTGCAAAGGAAATTGCAGAAGAGATCTTCAGTAAAAAGGATGATGGGCCACAAAGGAATCCACTCAGATTAAGGGTTTATTTCCAACCTTAACTTCATCGCAGGAAACATGACATCAGCCCATCCTGTTTGACTTTAGAAAGTGAATTAAAAACATAACTTTGAAAGCTGAACATCACCGGTAAACACAATAGCACTTTTCTCACCCTAACGGGAGGAACAAGGCCGATTTTGGAGGTAAATTTAATTTCCATAGTCCTCAAAATTCCCTTGAAGTTTAGCTTTCATCTAATCCGGAGCTCGAGTGTGTTGTAAATACTATCTTATCTCTCCATCAGTCTGGTAACGTGCACATGTCACCGGTGTGCATGTGGATTTATTCTCCCGCTCACCCTGCAGGAAGAGAGCCTCCCGAATCCACACACACAAAGATCTCCTCAGCGTTTGGAGCTTTGTCACCCTTCAGCTGCAGGAAGGCAAGATTTGATGAAATGTGATGGGCAGCCACAGGAAACGTTCAGTGACATAGATCATCAATCAACCCCCCCCCCCCCCCAACACACACACACACACACGCGCGTGCGTTGCTGAGGAGGCCGCAGGTCCTCAGATCTGACTGTACCGCTCTGTCCTCTGTTGCTCTAAGTGCCAGCGTTGGGATTTGGGCCTTTTAATCCGGCTGTAAAATGTTGTGGCTCTGTCAGGGGGGGAAAAGGGCCGCACCGAATGGGGAACAAAGAATGAGAGAGTTGTTTGAACCCAGCTATGTCGAGACATGTCCCGCCGGCCGCTCCCGATCACCGTGGACATTATGAAGCCTGAGAATGGCATTGGATTACATCTCTGCAACTGCCACTCTCTATGAAGTGTTTCAGTGGAATTCTTTGTATTGTCTAACAACATCTACTTGAGCTCTGAGGCTCACAGAGCAGAGGGGGGGTTGCCTTCCTTTAGGAGCGAAGGTGTGTGGTATCGGAGAAACACGACTGGAATCTCAAAGCGTTTAAGCTTTAGAGGCTTTGAAGCGGGAGACTTGTGATATGGGCTGGTACCTGCCAAACAGGCGGCCTCTTTTATCTCTTCTGGATGGACGTCTTTGGGGAGGTGTTCATCGCTAATTCTCTTTTCACACCTGAGGTTTCACATCTCATTCTTGCCCTTACGTCATCGTCTTCGCATTTGACTTCCAGATTCTAGAGGAAGTTTTTTTCTCCCACCTCTTCCTGCAGAGATCTCCCTCCACAAAACTCTGTCCCCGGAATTCTTTTCCCGTAACACCAGAAGTCACCCAGAACTATCTATGCTCAATTCTCAATCTTCCCAAGGAAACAAAAGCTTGGGAATGCTTTCAGAGTCAGAGGGGAGCAGCATCCTGAGTTGAACGAGACACCTCCCGACACTTACTCCTTCCTTGTCCGTGTCACACAACAAAGGGAGCTGAAGGATGTGACACAAATCCCGAATCGGCCATTCTCCGCTAGTGACAGATCACTTGAGGGTGTATTACAACTTGTTAGTCACACATGATCAGAAGACAGGGGCCTTAAATTTGTTTGGGTTCATGTCCCGATAGGTCAGCTTTAGTTGTAAAGCCACTGTTTGTGTGAGGGGAAGGACAGAGATCAGGTAAAAGACACCTTTTAAGATGTTATCAGCCAGTGCCAGATTACTCTTGTCTGAGGAAGACCTGAGCATTTTCTTTGGAAATGGCTTATTCTTCTCAGGCGGATGGCTTTGAACACTTTGAGTGTCTTTTAGCTGAATGATTTATGCTGTTTGATGCTGCTTTGGCAGAAACGGAAGCCTTCCGGTGAGGTTTTTGCTCCTGGATCTAAACTTTGATTTCCACTAATCCAAATATAATATCAGCGAACCACACCGCAATGTGCTCAATACATAAAAAAACCAAACAATGCCCACCCATCCTCAATTTCAACATGGCCTCTGTGTCCACTGTAACATGCAGGGAAACGCCAGTGTTCCTGCTGGCAGAGTTCCTGGAGAGAACCCAGGCTGCACAGAGGTGAGTGTGGTCATACAGGGTAAAACATGCCTGAAGCTTTCATCTCTTTAAGGCTGCCCTCTGCACATGCAGGTGGATGTAAACAGGCAAGGCTGAAGGGAGCGATAAAAGCAATTCTTTGAGGTCTTATCACACAAACACAGCATGCACAGCGCCGGGGCAAACGTTAGCATCTAAAGACGGCCTCGCAATAATCTGAAGCCCGCAGGAGCATCAAAAAGATCATTAAAAAGGCCACTTGAGATTTAGAAAAATTATGATGCTTTGCAAAGACACAGCTCAGGATAAAGGATCTTGAAAAGGTTGTTGATTTGGGGAGTTTTATAAATAAAGCGTTATGCACTCCAGCATCTGTGCAGCCATCATACGTACAATATATTAGATAATTACTGTCCGTCGCTGTCTGACAGGGAAAATATCATCTGGGACATTAGCGAGTCCATACAGAAGACTGTGTGTGTGTCTGTGTGTGTGCGTGTGTGCGTGTGTGTGTGTTAAGGGTTGACAGGACCCGTATTTGTCGCTGTTAACAACAGATAACCTCATTCACGTTCACTGAAATTGAAACACACTGTATGATCTGGAATATTGTGTGTGTGTTGGCGTGCATGTGTGTGTGTGTGTTCTGTCTTCACATGGTTCTTAACTGAAGAGTGACAGGGTTCCCCCAGACCCCCGTGCTTTATTTTTACAGTTCCTGAAGGATCGGTATTTTGGCTCAGGTTACCTTTTGTGGCAGGTTTGACCATGAAAATGCCCATCATGGAGAGGCAGCACGGTGGAAACCACTCAACAAACACAGACGTGCCTACAGCCAACAGGACATGGCCATTGTTTCAGAGACCGAAGACACACACACACACACACCGGGAGTGTCTTTTTTGTTTTTGCAGGTAAGGTTCAAGCAGAAAGTTGAAACGTCAAAGCTTTGGTGGAACAGCAGGCGTGTGTTCAGTGTTGTGGTTGGGCTTTCCCCACAGCGTCCTAATTACAAGTGAATCGGGACTTTTTTTTTCCCCCCCTCACAGGATGAGAACAGAGCTGTTCCACAATTAGTTGAGGGATCAGGCAGTAAATCTCTGCCTCACAGGAAGAGTCATGTAGCGTAGAGGGGAGCTGTTTCATTAGCCTCAGATCCACCCTGAGGCTCTTCACATGAAAAACAAAAAACATAGAATAAACATGATGGAATGAAGTCATTCTGAGAGGGATGTTGAGACCTGAAACATCGTGATAGATGGAGCCGAATGAACGTGGTTCTCGTCGGGGATTTTCATCTCCACTAGCTGAAAAATAGCATCTGACACCTGCTGTAGGATCCTTGAGGGAAAGTTCTTCTGAATACAAAAAGAGGAGCGATTTCTACTGATCGACTCATTCCGTTTGCTATTTCTCATAATTTTCAGTGTTATATCGTGGATTCACTTATTACTTATATTCCTAATATTAAGATGCTTGAAGTAAAAGTGCAGCACAAACCAAAGCTACACCTGAGCAGATGTCTGCTTGTGTCCGAGTTCTCTTTTTTACAGTTTTCTCCTCCTTCTGATTTAGATTTTACTCTGAACTATAATCTGATCCTGCAGATTACACCTCTTTTTCTCTGAAACTCTTCCATCATCTTACATAAGCGGTATTATATTCAACTTCTGCTCCGTCCAACGTGAAGGTTTGTTTCCTCCTCCTTTGTAGGAGGGTTTAGGGTTAGGGTTGTAAAACATTTCTGATAATGACAAGAAGCGGGCATTCTGCTGAGATGTGTTACCTAACCTCTGGAGGTCTGACTGCCATCCTGCTTTCAGCATGTGTGAGCTGTGCCAGGTCGGCGTGCTGCACAGAGGACGCACGCATGGCTGCAGAGCTCGCCGATGGGCCCCTCAGATACTCCGCTGTCATCCGTCGTCTCGTTCTGCCTGTCTCCACCTCCTGTCTGACACGTTTGTCTGCTGCAACATGTCTGCCTCTTCAGTGTTTCTGCCCATGCAGCTCTCTTATACTGCTGCAACCAGGGGCTGGTATGTTTTCAGACACTTTAATGCCTCACTGATGACGTCGCGCTTGTGAAAACAACCCGACCTACAGCGATACTGCACATGCCCGGCAGAAGCGTAACATCTCCTGGAGCACCTATGCTTTTAGTCAAAGGAAAGCCTCCAACAAAACTGCTCTGTTTTCTGTTAAAAGGTTTAATAAATGACTAACGAATCTGTCACACATTCTTATCGTGCAGAAATGAGAACTGCCAGTTTAGTTTCAGGCACAGTGAAGCATTAAACATTAACTCCAAATAATTATTCAATAGCAGAATCGAGGCATGGCTTTGCACATCCTCACTTACATCTTGAAGCACGGTTAGATAAATGGCATTGTTAATGTTTACCGGCTGCTCCCATTAACATATATTAAAACGGAAGAATCTGGCTTTAAATCGTACTGGTTGTTAAAGGGATTCGCTGGAAGGTGCTCCCCTCTGTCAGCAGGTAGCATGAGGATGAGGAGACGCAGCCAAAGGAGTCTCAGAAGACCTGGAACGTCTAAGAGCTCAGCCTTCACTGGTTCTGCTGGGCGTTACGTGGACCTGCTGCTGTCCACCTGTACTCAGCTGTCTTCCCGTCCACCTGTGCTCACAAGGGGCTCACGCAGGAACCTTGTCTGTTGATTCAAAGTCTCTATTTCTAGCTCGAACGCTGCAAAGCTATCTGTCTGGTTCACATCGTAGTCAACGTGAAGACATTTAAATATACACCCGGCATTTACAGAAAATAAAAACAGCATTTCATTGAATGAAATTTTTCATTTGCCTTCCCCAGCACTTAAATGAGGAAAGGTTAGAGATGACTGTGCACTGCAGCCCTGTGGCGGTGTTTTCCACCTCAGGACAGTTCTGTCCCGCTCTTCCCCCGATGCCAGCCTGCTCTCGTAGCTGCTGAGTGAAATGGGCTCTGTTTAGCTTTAATTTGTTTCCCCTCTTGGCCTCTGGGCCTGTTTCTTGGCCACCTCAAGTAGCTCGTTGCTAGATCTCCATTGATTATCAAGTGGGTCTCATGGTTGAGCTGAGAGATATTTTATGGCCCACGTCTGGTTAAAACAGCAAAGTGTCTTAAATTAGTCATTACTCCATTTGTTGGGCCATGTTGCCTGTGTGTCGGGGGCCCCGGTGAGGGAAGGAGCTGGTAGCTGTGGGATGGTTGAGTGGAGATCAATAGGCTCGCTGTTTGAGTCGTCACTGGAGCTTGAGGTGTTTGGGGGTTCTTCACTTTTTGTTGTTTTTGTTTATGGGAGTATCGGGTTAATCTGCCTTAGAAAATGGCCTGACCTCTTCACAATTGCAACAATCCCCTCCCCGCTGCTGACAACTCGGCAGCATGTCCGTACTGCGCAGGGGAAAATCCAGCAATGTATACTTTGTCTGTTTGGGTGTGTTATCTAGCTGATGGCTTCAAAGTCCCCCCACACGCTAAAGGATCCTGTGCAGGATGAAAGGAGGCAGATTATGTGCTGTGAGAATCGTAGCACTAGCCTGGGCTCCGGTGTTGACACATGCGGCCATTAGCTTTATGTGCCACTTCACATGCTGCAGGTTTGATAATGAACACATTGTTTTATTGTTGTTATCTGCAAGGGGATCGACTCTGAGGAGGTCAGGGCTCACTCGGGGCAACCTCGGCGACGTAAAAAATGTAATGTAAATGTGCGACTATGCTAGTTGTTGGAACAGCCAAGGTTAAGTTGAGGGGAAGCAACTTCGAAAAACACTCCTAAATAGTAAAACCATGGGAGCCCATCTCCTGTCAACTCCACAGGGGATGCTGCAGCCTTCGCCACTTGTGTATGAACGCTGAATATCGGGAATCCGCCCATTAAGGGTCACCCTGTCTTCGTGATTATTAAGGTTCATAGCAACAGAAGTTAGATTAGCAGTTGGACTGTGTCTGAAGCTGTTGTCCTCCCAGTGTTGGCAGAAGTCTGGCGGCTCATTTTGGGCCTTTATCAGTCAGGTCCTTCAGGACTTGCTGCTCCAGAGTTCTGTTCAGAGTGTGACATGTGGGCCAAGGTGTCCCTGAGATCTTGGTACGGTGTCTTCTCCTCTGTTCAGCTCTTCTCATCTACTGAAGAGGCTCAGAACTTCAGAGATGACAGATTAAATCAGGTGATGTTTGATCTTCCTCATCTGCTGCTTGGGTGAAGGACAGTTTCCTCCAAAGATGATTGCTCTCCTCTTGCAGCCTTTGCGTTTCTTACTTAAAGTTCTCTACTTCCTCCAGATTTTTGCAACCGTCCTTAGATCCTCCCAGCTTTTCCTTCTGTCCTTGCCTCCGTTTCTCCATCACACGAAGATATTAAAGGAATATTATCCAACAGAAATGCACATTTTGGCTTCTCCTTGTGCAGAACACAACCTTGAAATCTGACGTCCTTGATTGATAAATGTTAAAACACATTCAAATGGAGACCTGTAATTTTTAACACATGAGCTGTTCCAGGATCAGTTGTGCATCTACACTGTAATCATTCACTTGCACTATCACACCAGCTGCACCTGAACAAACTGAGATGGTTTGTTTCCGTCTCTGACCTCACTGTCGGCCTTCCTTCTCTTCCAGGAAGCGGATCGAGCAATAATGTCGCATGGGCAGCAAAGCGCTACACAACTTGTCTTCTTCAGTCAGGATGGTGACAATGAGCTTTTTCACCAAGAGTTCTGAGGTATAATTCATGCACGGCTGCACTGTTGGTGCTGCACGGCAGATCCATTATATCTGTGCATGGGATGGCTGCTGCAGCTACTTCTGTTAGCTGGATGGAAGCAGAGCAAATATGGGAAGATCCTCAGAGAACAATGATCTTTCCTCAGAAACTGACGTACTTGAGAAAACAAGAATCAAACTTGTCTGAATTAAAGCCCTGCCAGTTGTTACAAGTGTCCACTGAAGAGAAGCTGTCTGCACTTCCATCATTTCATGCTTTTTTACAGCTTAGAGTGATTGAACATCAATCGTTATTTTCTGTCGTTTATTGTCGTTTATTAATGCAGTATGTCACATAGCTGATGCCAGCTGGGAGCAGCCCGCTGGGGTAAAGGTCTGCGGGCTGTTTTCTAGAGGAAACAAGGTGAGATGGTGCTGCCATCTTCTGGCTGAGCATCCTTTAACAGACAGGAAACTCAGCACCGTTTACTGCTCAAATCAATAAAGTAAATGTTTGAAATAAATTGATCATTTCATAAATCCACGACAACTTCCGTCCAGCTAACGTAGCTCATTAATCTGTCATCAAAAGCACAGACATTAAAAGTAAAGGACTTTTTCATCCTGCTCTTGTGCATTCATACTCTCTGCGTTTGGGTGGTTTAGGTCAGGGCTGGAGGGTTCGTTGCTGTACTGTACAAACAACAATATCTATACATACACAGGAAATTATAGATATAAGAAACTGAGATGTGTGAAACCAAATGTCTTTGTCAAATTTAGGTTTTCAATCATGGAGAAATCGTGAAAGAGACAGTTTGAGATAAGCTTCTTGGCTCTTGACAAGACTTAAATAATGTTCAATATGTGTTGCAGTTGTATCATGATTTATTATTATTGGTGTTATTATTACTATTATTGGTGTTATTCCTTGTTATTATTGAATGTACCGCGGATTAACGGCTGCCTGTAAACGCGCACACATGAAAACCTGATGTCTGTGAACTTGTTGAACCCATGTGGTCGCAGACAGAAATGTGCCAGACTTGCAGCATCGCAAGAGTGTCATGGCAACCGGTGAGGAGGCGGTCGCGTGCGTATACACCTTTTCTCCTTCTCCTCCTTCGCCTCCTCCTTCTTTCCTCCCGGTTTTCGCCCGCCTGTGTGGCTGAACAGGGCGGCGGCAGCGGCGGAATTAGCGGCATTAGCAGGAGAATGGTGCGATGTTGCGTCTGTGCGGCCCAATAAGCTGATAAGCGCCGCTGCAAGCAGTCACACACACACACACACACACACACACACACACACACACACACACACACGCGCGCAAGAGAGAGAGAGAGAGGTGGGGGGTAGGAGGGGGGATAGGCTTGCGCACAAGAAATGATCCGCCTGCTCAGACTATGGCACCGACGGGCTCGCGTACTATCAGGAATGGCTGTGAGAGAGTTTTGTACTGGATCCCAGTTCTCTTCATCGTCCTCATAGTGGCGTGGTCATACTACGCATACGTACTGCAGCTGTGCGTAGGTAAGCAAACCTGGGTATAAACAGAGGTAGTGTGTGTGTGTGTGTGTGTGTGTGTGTGTGTGTGTGTGTGTGTGTGTGTGTGTGTGTGTGTGTGAGCATTTTTTACAGCATCTTGTGTTTGCAGCTCCAGTCACACTCCCTGTCTATTCAGGCTCAGGCAGCATTTTCTTGTGCTAACATCATTTCTGTTTAAACCGAGAGGGAAGTTCACCGTTTTGATTCTGACTCGGGGCAGAATCGTCCCGTCTGATCTTATCTTACACTCTCATCTGTATGGGTTTCTATAACTACTAATAATCACTGGAGCTTCTCTCACAAGTTATTGCAGCGTTCAACACCACCACATCAGTATATTCCATCCCCGGAGGCTTGAGGTCTGGATTCAGTGGATCTCTAATGGTCTTCTGTGGTTCCAGATGATCCTTCTTAGTGAACACACATTTTGACCCGGATAGAGAGGAGTGGTGAGAATGCATCAAGGTGTGTGTTCCCTGAGAAGGATCATCTGGAAACACGGTGCTCCACTGTCAGGTTGACCCAGAAAGAGAAATGTCTGCTATTAGTCTTACATCTGATCCAACTGCATAGAACACATCAATAGGTGTGTTTACATACATGCAAAAAAACTGTGTTAGTTCCCTTACATCAAATGCATGTGGTCGCGCTGGTCCGAAGGTAGCTAGAGCATGTTGTGAGCATGACGGCGCACTAGCCTCTGCGCACGCGCTACATTTCACTTATATTTCGCTGACCTGGGAGCAAAAACGTCCCACTGAGTTGTTTGCAAACAGTCCGGTGTGTGGGGCATGTAAAACAATAGCAGGTGGCGGACTTCACCCATAATCCGACGACTGCAAACTGCTTTGTGGGGGGGGGGGTTGTACACAGGAAGTCCGGTTTCAATTATTATTCACGCCAATCGGGCAACATAGTGCAATCCAAAGACCATAACTGGTGTCCATACTGTCCCACTTGGTGTCCCACACCTAACTGTCAGGAGACCAAGAACAGCAGGCGCACAAAGAGCAACCTCATTTAGCCTTCAGCTGTCTGAGCTCCATGCAGAACCTTTTTTCTACACAGGTAGTTTCAACAGAATCAGTAAACACGAATACGATCAGCTCCTGGTGGTCCAGATCTTTCCAGATTCGTCTTCTTTATTGGGTTTACTGGCTATCCACACTGCATAGTGTCTCCTATAACCAAACCAAGGTGTACTGTTCCAAACTGTGTCATTCTGAACAGATGTTAGAACTCATGACCACCCTCTACCCTCTATGTGGCCTTCAAGCTCCCCCAACCCTCTTAGCGTGGAGGCTTGGCATTCGGGTTTCCAGCGTGACCTTCTTGCTTCCACCGATCGGCCGATGTGAGACGTGCTGGCTCTCATTTGTCCCTTCAGACCAACAGAACGCAGCAGCACCCACTCTGAGTTTGCAACAACAGAGCAAAGTTGTGTTGCCTTCATGTCACATGGGACAGAGACATAACCAGCAGCGGGGCAGCAGCGTTGTTGCTCAGGGCCGGCATGTGCTCTGCTGAGAGACACTCAGACCCTTGTGTGACTGTACTATCAGCTGATACCTCTCATTCAGCATCTCAGTTAATCCCATTGTCTGCCTTATATAATTCACCCCAAGAAATCTGTCTTTGACCCAGTTATTTTAGAAGCCCTGAACGCAGCGCAGTGCCCGGGGGATGGGGGGTGGGGGGCTTCGTCTTCCTTTCCAGTTTTAATGTGTCAAATGTTTCGTTCCTTCATTCTGACAGGAATGTTTTGGAAGATGAGTTCAGGGACACATGGTTATGTGGGAAAATTTGGAAGCGGCAATCCAGCCTAGAGGCAGCACAGGCGCACATGCACATTCTCTGCCTCTTTTGTGGCACAATATTCCTGTTTTGCAGGAGGCTAAAGTTATAAATACCATAACTCTAAATAAGTGCTGGGGACAAAACAAGCAGAAAAAGAAAATTTCATTATCTGCTGCTTCTGGAACACTCAAGCTCTCTCCCCAGCGATTTCAGAACTGAAGAAGCCTTCTGGATAGAAGGCGAAACGTCTTCAAGAGAAGAAACCCAGTCCAGTTGACATAGAAAACTACCTTGGATACAATGACCTGGATGATTGAGAATCTACACAGACATCTGGAACACAGGTCACCTGTGGCTGGAACATCAGCCATAAAGAGTCCTCTGGTCACCTGGTCCTTACTCAGGATCTCCACTGAGGCTTTGGGCTCTAATGCCCAGGTTGTTGGTTCTCATGTTGAGTCCCATGCTGAAGATTTTGGTTCTGATGCAGTGTACATTGGTTCTATTGCTAGGGCTTTTGGTGCCAATACCCCATTTTTATAGTGCTGAGGCTTTTGGTTTTAATGCTGTGGCCCATGGTACTAATACTGAGGCTTTTGGTTCTAATACTGAGGCTTTTGGTTCTAATGCTGAGACTTTTAACTCTAATGCCCAGGTTGTTGGTTCTAGTAATGAAGCTTTTGGTTCTAATGCTGAAGGGTTTGATTCTAACACTGAATCTAATGGTTCTAATGCAGCAACCTTTGGGGAACAGCCAGCCAAATATGCATGTCTGACACGGCTTTTGTCAGCAGAACAGCAGATTCTGAAACGATTCATCCAGTTTCTGCCATCTCAGACTACAGCTGTCCCAGTGGAACATCTGCACTTACTTTTCCAGACATATTGGTGATTCCAGAAAATGCAGACCATCATTTTCTTTCTGATGAGTAAGATTCATCTATAGATGCTCAAACTGCAGCTGGTCGAACTGAAGAGCATCAGCTCTTGTACACAGAGTTGGCTCATAGTCGTGTTATAACTGACATCTGTAATAACTACTGTGACTGATGGGTGTGACATCACTGACTAACTGGTCAGACTGGTGCATCTGGCTTCATGTTGGCAGGATCTGTGTTGTGGCAACAAATCAGTTAAAAACTTGGTGCTTGGAACTCCTGGAGTCTCTGTGTGTGTGTGTGTGTGTGTGTGTGTGTGTGTGCGTGTGTGTGTGTGTGTGTGTGTGTGTGTGTGAAATCAAATCAAATCAATCTTTATTTATATAGCGTCATCAAGGCGCTTTCCAGAATCCCAGGGCCTGACCCCAGACAAGCAACAGTGGCAAGGAAAAACTCCCCTTTAACAGGAAGAAACCTTGAGCAGGACCAGGCTCATGTAGGGGGACCCTCCTGCTGATGAGAGGGGGGTAGAGAGAGAG
Source organism: Takifugu rubripes (assembly GCF_901000725.2). NCBI lineage: Eukaryota > Metazoa > Chordata > Actinopteri > Tetraodontiformes > Tetraodontidae > Takifugu > Takifugu rubripes. Next base: position 2,148,376 of record NC_042298.1, on the reverse strand, counting down.
GAGAGGAGAGGAGAGGAGAGGAGAGGAGAGGAGAGGAGAGGAGAGGAGAGGAGAGGAGAGGAGAGGAGAGGAGAGGGAGAAGGAGAAGGAGGGGGAAGAGGAGAGGGAGAGGAGAGGAGAGGAGAGGAGAGGAGAGGAGAGGAGAGGAGAGGAGAGGAGAGGAGAGGAGAGGAGAGGAGAGGAGAGGGAGAAGGAGGGGGAAGAGGAGAGGAGAGGAGAGGAGAGGAGAGGAGAGGAGAGGAGAGGAGAGGAGAGGAGAGGAGAGGCACAGAGCACAGAAACACACACAAAAATACACTATACAACGGGTCAGTGTGTGTGTGTGTGTGTGTGTGTGTGTGTGTGTGTGTGTGTGTGTGTGTGTGTGTGTGTGTGTGTGTGTGTGTGATTGGGTGAAAGAGGAACTCCATGACCGCCAACCAAGCAACAGGAAGAACCCTCAGGACCAGGAGGATATAGGATATATTTGGAAAATAATCCACAAGGGGTCGTTTGAGAATTGCCTAATTGTTTCAACAGAATCTTGACTTGCCTTTCATTTGTTTTCAGATTCTATCGAGGACACAAAAGAAAAAGGTGATTAAGACTCAGCACAGCAGAAATCACATCAAATACAATCCAACGTAGCAAAGACGCCGAAGGACCAGACACAGAAACAGCAACTCAAGCCGAGTTAAAAAGGACACTTTACATCTAACTTTAGGACTCAGCTAATGTTGTCCATCCCTAACATTTTCACAGAGATTTCAAATAACTTGACAGTGAATCAAAGTGATATTTGGGGGGGGGGTCTTGTTAATAACGATCAGCTGTTTGTGGTTGTTTTTAGTCGTCTACCTGCTGGTGTACCATCTCATCTTCATCATGTTCATCTGGACTTATTGGCAAACCATCTTCACCAAACCAATGACACCCCTGAAGGAGGTTAGTGTGTGTGTGTGCGTTATGTGTGTGTGTATATGTGTGTGTGCTTTCATGCATATACTCTACAGGGAGAACGATTAATAATAACACAGCCTATTAATAAATCATAGGTGTTGTTTGTGTGTTCTGCCCCACGTAGTTTCATCTGTCCCACGCTGACAAAGAGCTGCTGCAGCGGGAAGATCGGGAAGAGTCCCAGCAGGAGATCCTGAGGAGAATAGCCAAGGACCTGCCAATCTACACGCGCACCAACTCTGGAGGTGCACCGCAGTACTCAGCACTGATGCTGCCAGCAGCAGGGCCAGTATAGAACGATGTGGTCAGGGCAGGTGTTGGTCTGACCCATGTGTGTCTCCTCAGCCATCCGATTCTGCGAGCGCTGCCAGTTGCTGAAGCCTGATCGTTCTCACCATTGTTCAGTCTGCGATAAGTATGAGGCCACATAAATATGGAATAAAAACACCACTGCGTTTTCATTCAGACCCCCCAGATCAACATGTGTTGACTGTTACAGATGCGTCCTGAAGATGGATCACCACTGCCCCTGGTAGGTGCTGACACCCACATCTTCGTCTAAACGGCTCGATCAACATCTTCCCCGCTTCTTTACATTGTATTGCACAAACCCGTATATCGGGACGGTACAAACTGGATACTTTATATATTTTGGTCTGTAATTTCCCCAGCACCAGCAGAAACACACACTAAGTAGACCAGCAGAAATTAAGAATTTCTTCTTCTTGTAGTCAAAAGTTGGATTTTTTATGCTCATGCATGAGCAGAGCCAGTCATGCTTACAGGCCGAGCCTGTAAACGCGACATTTTCCCACTCTGACCAGTACTTTCCTGTTCCAGGGTGAACAACTGTGTGGGATTCTCCAACTACAAGTTCTTCATGCAGTTCTTGGCTTATTCGCTGCTCTACTGTCTTTTCATAACTGCTACGGATTTCCAGTACTTCATTAAATTTTGGATGGTGGGTATTTTTTGTCTCAGAAACTTCATTCATGATGATCTAGATGTCATGGTTTTTAATTCTTCTGAATCGGTTCTATCAAAACCAGATATTTATGATGGGTTCTCGCATCGTCGCTAACATTTCCTTGTATTTATATCTAAGCATGAAGCTCTGGTCCAGATGTGTCCTCATTAGTATTCACACTCTGGTATTGATCTTCCTCACTAGGCCGGAGGTAGAGCACATTTCCGACTGAAAGAATACCTGGTATGAGCCGACAGTAGCCAGCTAGTAGCGCAGCTGTAGAAGTATTGTAGCGGGATCGGCTGCTGTGGTAGAAGCTCTCAGAGTGGGAACGTGCTGTGCGTTCCAGCCGTGCTGATGTTCTGTTGTTGTTTATCTTAAGAACAAACTCCCGGACACTCAGGCAAAGTTCCACATCCTCTTCCTCTTCTTCTCAGCCTCCATGTTCTCAGTCAGCCTGGCGGCACTTTTCATCTATCACTGCTGGCTCGTCTGTAAGAACAGGTCCACTCTGGGTGTGTATTTACCGCCTGTTTTCAGGCTTTGGTGGCAGTCTGGTAGACGGCGTAATGGGAATACGACGCTTCCGTGGTGACTCAGTCTGTGTGTGCTTGCAGAGGCTGTGCGCTCTCCGGTTTTTGGCCATGGCACAGATAAGAATGGGTTCAGTCTGGGCTTCAGCAAGAACCTCCTCCAAGTTTTTGGTGATGAAAGCAAATACTGGCCTGTCCCCGTGTTTTCCAGGTAAGGTCTGCTCCGAAATACTGAACGCTCTCCTTAACTGAGTTACTTGGTTTGTCTGGGTCCCTTTTTACTGTTCTATTTTGGTAGTCAAGTCATTTAAAAGGTTAGAAATACAATATTATATCAATTTGACTGAATGATTGAATTATTTTATTTCAAATGTATTTAAAAAATAAATAAAACCAGAAAAAACAACAACAAATAAAGCAAATTTCAACAATTTTCTAGAATATTCTGTAATGTGTAATTAATATTAATTACAGGACATACATTGTAATGCCCCCCCCCCCCCCCCCCAGGCTCTAACGTAGAGGTTCCACAGTTCATTTCCTGTTCATGACATCCTCCATCTTCTGGGAATACTAAAGTTTCTCCCTCAAAGCCTTCATCAACAGCTTCCATTTATCTGTCTCGTCTAAATAAGGCACATCACCTGGAGCTAAGTTTGTCTGAGGCCCTTAGCTTCTTACCCTGGGTAGAGATCTCACTTTCACTACTCCATATAAGTAGTAAATCCATCTGAGCTGTTCCTCATCTTCTCATATTCTTTGAGTGCTGTCTCTGTTTCCTTTGTGTGCTACCCTTAGTTGTTCTTCTTCAGATTTGATCGTTCAAGACACTTTAATCACACTTTAATTACAAAAGCTTTTGTCTCTGTATTTAAATCTCGAGCCACCTCTGCGCTGTGCAAAAATCCATACTCATTCATCCAGTCTTTTTGCTTGGTGCCCAAACTTGCTCTTTCTGACTATCCATACATCAACCTGATTCTGTGGCGTGTTTTTGGTTGGATTGAAGTTTAGGGGATGGATGTTCGTTCCCAACCGGTCCGGTGAATCTGGATCCAGAACAGCCCTCGTCGCCCAGTGGCTCCAGCCTAAATGGGTGAGTTGCGATGATGAATAAATATAAACTAATAAACAACGTAAAATGCATTGTTTCAAAAACTTGTCTCTGTTATTTCTAACATTTTGGCCCATAGAACTCGCTCACATACGTCTGTTTCCAGGGCAACAGAGGCGCGCCACTATCCCAAGCCACTGAGGGAGTCTCAAAGCCGGTTACTCATCAGCGCCCACTCGTGGTCAGAACGTGACAATGCAACAGACAAAGACAGGGGTCAGTAAGGGGTCTCATTAAAACCCTGGTGCAACCTAAATGAACAAATAAACTATAGAAACTATACTCTGTGTGTGTGTGTGTGTGTGTGTGCGTGTGTGTGTGTGTGCGTGTGTGTGTGTGTGTGTTCAGGTGCCAGCAACCCAGGAATGGTGATGGAAAATGAGGCCTAACTAGAAGAAGATGTTGGCCTAAATGCAAAGACGTAAACCTGCATTCACTCTTTTGTCATGAATGGAATTGTCCTTCTCCCCCAACAGCTTTCTGCTGGCCTCCTCTCGCTCTTTATACCGGTGGTAGTGAAATATAACCTATTATAATAAGAACGAAGATCATCAGCATTTTAGTCCCATGATCAGAGCATCAGCTTCTATTGCAAGTGAATGTATTTGGTCTTCGGGCCTAAATTCCAATTTTCCTGATCCATCTGAGCTGCTTTGTATGTATCTGTGAGATGATCACTATTTACTTTTTACACCATACGCTGTCATAAGCCACAGCCACTGCCAAACGTTTTGCATATTACCTCCAGTTTCATGAGTATCGTGTGTGTCCAGGTTTCCCACTATGAATATAGGCGTTGATGATGTCATGATAACATTGAAATGATGCATGAGCTCATCTCAGGATATAACTTGGAAACAAACATTTGAGTGTCATGTGAATAAGGGCTTTTCTGATGTTGTAGCATGACTGAGCGGTGTCACTGCTCCTCTGCTAAACCCGCTCTGCTCCGGCAGCCTCCAGCACACAATAAGCAAACGTTCCATCGTCCCTCTGATGCTGCAGCCTGGACATCAGGCTACTGCATACGTGTCCTGCTGTGGACGTGCTGTGGCTACGGGCAGAGTCAAAACCTGTACACAAACCTCCTCGGTGAGTGTTGGTCTATATTTTTCTATTCTATATGACTTGAAACAATGTGAGATAACATCTTGTACAGTTGTGAAGCCTTAGTGTGTGTGAATAAACACCTCCTGTCAGTGACGTTCTTTCTGGGGCCTTGACAGAAACAGGAAGTTCGGAGGGAGATGTAAAGGTAGAAAACTTTCAAGCCTTTATTTACAGATATTTATCATCGTCAAAAAAAACCCAAAAACACCTTGCATATTTTTTTTACTGTTCAAACGGAGTCACCCTATGGAAGTCGGTGTGTCTGTTGCGCCTTGGCTTCAGCACAGACATGCAGAATCGATTCAAACATTTCAACAGATGCAGCTATTCTGCGCAGCGAGATATGGGTGTAGAAGGCAAATACAAAAACAAGCCCTTCCAGAGGCTACCGGGCAGCCAACCATCAAAGCTTTAATAACCCGGCAATGAGTAAAAGTCCCCTTTTATAAGTGTAAAACTACAAAATTCAATTCAAACACTAAAATGTGCTCCAACAGAATAATGTGTGGGGACTTTAGGAGGTCCTTCTTTAAACGGTTTTTATTTTAAAGGTCGGATGAAACTGGATTGAAATCAAGGCAGGACCACAGAGGTGCTGCATCAGGTGTGCTTGTCTCCTTCAAGCCTTTTACAAGCACATTCCTCCAAAGGAAGCGTACACATATACATTAAGTACTGTACATCCCCCCGTGTGCAATAACACAGCAGTATAAATAGCAAAAGCAAAACAAGTACACTTAAGATGAAATACCGGTGGGCTGGTTTCATATCCCGTTTACAAAGAAGCAGAACACACTGGCTGATTCCGTCTCAGAGGGAGTCGCACTTTTTTTTTTTTGGGGTTGATACAAACAAACTTTATATGAACGATGTGCATATAAACAGACCGGCAGATTTCCTGGTCTCGCCGTGGTCGTAAAGATTGCACGACGGCGGCCGAGCCCGCGGTGTTGCTTCCCCTGGTCGCTATCAGGTCACCAACACAATAAATAAAAGGTTAAAAGATAAGAAAACTGCTAATCTTAAGGCTGAATGTGGTGACAGCTGCTGCTGTGAGAGGTTTACACGTCCACGATGTAAACCAGGAACACAGAGAAGGCAACAAAGAAGAGAGAGGCGGCAGACACGAGTTCAGCTTTTCCATATAAAATCAGGTTAGAGCTTTAAAGTGCAAAACATCTTCTACAGAACATTTTAGGAAAACTAAAACCCCATCTTCACAACCAGGATAAATGAAAGTGCCACTATCACTGTAGAACTAAAAGGGTTATCTCATACACACACACATGCAGCGAGCAGGAGCATGTGTGAGGACATGTGGGATATTAACTGGCGTGTGTGTGGCGAGCAGAGCCTATGACAAGCAGCAAATCCTAGTGGGTTGGTCTTCCGTCATTGGCGTCCAAAGCTGGAGTAAAGGTGCATGTAGAACCAGAGGAAGAGTCCCCGGAGCCGTGTCACGACTGCTTGTTGGCGTCTTCTTCGTACGCGTTCCCGGTTCCGTTCTGGACGTACGCCGAGCCGGAGCCCAGCCCGTACAAGTGACCGCAGTACTTGGCATCGTCGATGTGGTCCTCAAAGAACATCTGTGGGGAGAAAAGGGGTTACAGGCAGCGCAGCCCATAACAATGTCGGGCACAAGAGTCCATTTAAAGGGATTTTACACAAAGCAGCAACAGAAGATGTTGACACTTTTCCCAGGACTAGCAGCTGTTCCTGCACTTATTCAACATCACTGATGACCACCGGTCGGTCCCGTTCGGCCCATTCATGGCAGAACCACAAGCTCGTCCGCCTGAAACTGTCCAGTAAGTTGCAGGAATGTTTCACAGCATGGCCGTCTTAAATTCGGGGTATTTTAGCCACGCGGATGAAAACAGCCGCTCAGTCAAACTGGGATGGTGATCTAATATGTGTTTTACCAGCAGAGGACCCACCTGTTCAATCCACACCAGCTTCATATCAGGCTGCATTCATTCCTGCCGCTCCAGCCTACCTCTCTCATCTTGAAGAACGCCATGCCTGTGAGTAACGAGTCTGAGCCGGCTTGATGCTGCGGTCCGATCCTCTCCAGCTCCAGCTGCTCTGCCACTTCCTGCAGCCCGCCCTGCAAACCAGGCATCAGTTACCGGCGTCCGCCTCAGCGTCCGGGTGAGACGGGACAAATCGATGCTTCGGCTCAATAAACTGGGAAAACCTTCAGGCTTTTGCAACTCTTCATGAGGTACTTGACATCGTAAATGACTGGAAAATACAGGCGAAGGATCTCGAAGAAGTCCACCTCCTCCTCGGGCAGGTTGGCGTTGGACAGGATTTTGATCAGGTATCCAAAGTCGTAGCCGCTGCAACACAGATTAGACAGGAGCTTGGAAAAGAATCCCTGGAAAACCCACACAGCGTTCTGGTCCATCCCAGCCTTCGGAGGCGGCGCCACCCACGCCCTACCTGTGGAAAGACAACCATTTGACGCCGTCGCAGAGCACCACTCCAGAGGTCATCAGCAGCTCTGCGAAGAAGAGCGTCTCGATCCCCTCGTCCTCGTGCTTCTTGAACTGAATCCCTGAAGTGGTGAGAAGCTCGATGGAGTCCTGCGCGTACATATCTTCACTGCGGACACACAGACGTGACAAATATATCCATAAAGAACGTTAAGGTACGAGCGAGGGTGGGACATAAACGCCCCAAACAGTTAAGCGAGTTTCAAAAAGGTCAGTTTAGAAGATCCAGATTAACAGACAACCAAACAGGACGTGTGTTGGACACCACTAACATGGGAGAAAGACCGGAGATGCCTTACGTGAGGTTAAATTTAAAATTGAACTGCCAAGTCGATGTCCCTGACGGGTATTCCCCTTGTTCATTCATAAAGGTGAGTCCCAGCTGGATTATCTTGAGCAAATCCACATTGCATCGCAGTAACTGGTACTGATAGTCGGCGTTGCTCCTGAACTCTCCGATGGGTCTGGCTACCACTCCTGGAAACTCAGTGTCCTGGAAAGAGACAGGCAGCTTCTCTTTATGCACAGCAGAGGTGTTGGCGTGCAGGGCAGCTGTGGCCCAGCTCCGCCATCACTCACCATCGCTATGTAGTTATACTTTCTGATCACATGCCGGATCCTCTTCAGCTCCTCCTCTAGGTTGTTGGCCCAAACCTCACATATTCTTTGACTGTGATCCACAGTAGCAGCGGGCATAGTGCCACTTCAGGAGAGACAATATGGATAAAGTCAGAGGCTTCCTGACAGCTGCTCACAGGACATGGACAGGCAGCAAAATTATATGGAGAATAATCCGAAGCGCTGCGACATCAACACATCCACTCTGCTCATGTCGACTGACACAACCCGCAATCTGTGCCCACAGCCGCTGGGTTTTGATCTAAAAACCCGCTGTGCGTGAACGATGAGGTGGTCCTGGCTGCTGACGGAGACCCGGAGCGCGTCGCAGGGGTTGTCTCCGTAGCTAGCTAGGTTAGGTAGCATGTAGCCGGCTACAGCCCGCAAACGGTACCGAGGGGCCGTTGGGGAGGTAAGTTGGAACACCCGTGTGGAGACACACAACTGTGCAGATGAAACTGTGTGCAGGACATGGAACACGCACACACGCACACGCGCGCACACTCGGTGTCGCTTTTAACTGTCAAAGCCAAGTGTAGCTCCGTCCACTTACCGTTCCCCAAACCGTGTTTTGTGCACTATCGGAAAACTGTTAGGTTGGTCTACGTGAATGTGTCAGGGGGGTTCCGCTAACTTTGAAAGTGTTTATTCAGTGTATCGATGTCAACCCGCGGCTGCCATCATAGCCGAGGCTGAAACACGTCACCCCGTCGGGCTGCGGGCGCGTCCCAAACTTACGCACGCACGCTGGTGTCGCCGCTCCGCGTCCGGCTACTGCCGCTCTCCGCTTCCCTCACATTTATACACACGGATATTTAAAAAGTTAGTGGTCTGTTTAATCTCAGCATTGTTTCGGCTCATGAGTGGTATGACCACAATTCAATTAAGTCAAATGTACAAACGACAAAAGTAGAATTTATGCAAATTCTAAGGCTTTGCGGATGGTCAACTTATTTTATTGTTTCAACATCAAAGAACAGTGTGCTAATTATCCAAACGGACTTTATTTTTCATTCAAAATGCTCTGTATAGTGGGATGTCTCCACGCATGGGTTCTTAACAGTCCAGACATTAGGAGGTGGTAGATAAATATCCCAGTGTGATCAAGATGGGCCAAGGTGGGACAAATGGGTCAAGATCTCAGTTTTAATTTCCTGATCAATTAGCATAAGAGTGAGATGCTTCAACAGGACACACACACACACACACACACACAGATGCGCGTGCTCCTAAGAAGATCTTAGAATCTTATGTGGTTTTGTCACAGTTGAAAACTCAATATCTTTGGAAAACATGATCCAGGCTTTCACCAGATCCTCAAGTTAGACAAAAAAGGAACAATTATTACACAAATAAGTTACCTTTAAAGCTCTGTCATCACGATGTTGATGGGGTTTGTACAAAACAACCACGCTGTTCTTTGCTGGGGAACACGAGCCGTTTGACCTTGACCTTCTCGCTCCGGAGAAGGCTACTGGAACCGGTGGTGTGTGTTTACTCTGTTATAACTTTAAGACCCTCTTTTGAATCAGACCTTTGTCTTGTTTTGCTTGCCTGGGTTTTTTAATAAATGTGCTGCTACATGACTTTGGATTGTAATAAGGAGGTCTGAATCCTGCCTGGAAGACTTGATTCAAACCAAGCAGAATACACATTTTCAGTTTTTAGATAGCACACTGTTAAAGTTTTACCATCCTGACAGCAGGTTGGAGAGGGACATGTTGGTCCGGTGGTGTTCCAGTTCTAAAATTGTCTAACTTTTTAATTTTTATTTATTTATTTTCTTGCTAAATCCCTGTCGGGGTCACAGGGAGGCTGCTGGAGTCCATCCCAGCTGCATATGGGTAGGCAGAGGACACCCCTGAATAAGTCACCCTATGTGAGCTTTTGGGGTTAGGTACCTTGCTTAAGAGTACCTCGGCAGTGCTCGGAGGGTGTCCCATTACCTCCCCCTGCTACCAGAAGACCTCTCACGTTTTTGTCCACACCAGGACTCGAACCCGTGACCCTCTGCTTCTCAGCCCAGCCCCCTCCAGACTGAGCTGCCTCTACATTTAATTAATACGAATAATCTACAATCAAAACCTCAGAGTGACAAAGTAAAAACATAAATTCTAAATATGGTTTATTCTCCATGTTGCAAACAGATCAAATAAAAACTAAAAGATTGTGTTGACACAGGTATCGAGACGCTTTGCTGTAACACTTGAACTCTGGGGTTTCTCGCTCAGCTTGGAGGTGTTTCCACACCTTGATTGGAGTTACCACGAGGTCACCAGTTCAACCTCCAGAGCTCCAGACTGGGTTGTACTGAGGCACAGGTCTGAAGATGGCTGCAAAAAGAAACAAGCTAGAGAACCTGGGGAAAAGGTTCCCGGGATGAGACATGAGCAAGAACCAGTGGGGTCACTCTGGATGAGCTCCAGAGATTCTGGGTTCCAACCATCACATTCGAAGGAAAGCAGCATCCGACCCAAGATGACCGGAGGCTGTACTGGATGTTTTAATGTTGGCACAAGGTCACATAAAAAAAGCAAACGTCCAATCATACTGATGTTCACCAGTCTTGCTTTATTACATATTAGTTAAAGTCTTCTGCTTATAATACATTGTTAAACCAGTGTTGCCTTTGTGATTACGAAGCAGGCAGCCCAGGTAAAATCAGGAGTCAGCCGACAGATACAGAATCATGTAACTCTGTAGATCTCAGAGCCTGAGGGAGTGCACACATAATCCCGTGTTGCTCCAGTGATTAATGATGTTGACAGTGATGGTTCTGTGCAGCCCCCGCCTTGGTATGAGGCTCTGCACGGAGGAAGGCTGTCAGCTGGGTGTGGAGGAGCAGGATTCCGAAGACTAAAATCAATATTACAGAATCATGTAAAACATACTCTGATTAGTTTACCAGACAACCATGGAGACCTTTTATCTTCCAGCCAGATAAAGACCATAAAAACATCAAAAGCCAGACGGAAGTAGCTCACCGTTCGATACTCTGGAGTGATCGATTCAAAGAGAAAATGTGGACTGAAAAAGGCCTCTGTGACTCTCTGGATATCTGGTGCTGAATTCACCTCTTTGTCCCCAGAGAGCAACAAAGGGTGGGGCAAATGCTCCAGACCCACTGGAGAGATTTCTGTGTCTGCAGGCTGTTATCAGGGTTTCATATTATAGCTGGGCTAAATCTAATTACCCTCATTCTAATTAACAGAGGCTGAAGGACCTAATGTGGGATGCACGTCACCTGACTGTGGAACAGGTGGAAGGATTCATCTTCCTGGACCTCAGCTCGCTCATTATTAACACTCTGCGTACGGTCAGAACTAACGTTGCGTCCGATCGTTGATTGTTTTTGGCGCTGAAGCAACAAACGTTACCCTTTAAATGAAAACACCATATTTGCTAAATCTCTCTGGGTGCAGCCTAATAAATGGCAAAGTGTTCAAGTTTATTTTGAAATGATACAACACAAAACAACGTTTCTTTTAGGTGCGTTATACAAAAGTAGGAAAATGAAAAAAAAAATCTTCGTTTACTAATGGAGGTCTTTAAAGTCAGCTGTAGCCTAAAAGGAGAAGAAGATATTCCAGATGTTTTTCTTCTGTTTGCTCAGTTCTTTCAGCTGTTCCCAGTACGGCTGCTGAACTGGACACTGAGGGAAGTTAAATGAAGACATTGTGGTTACATTTTACAGTTTTTAAATCTTACTGTAAAATCCCATAATCCTGTTTGGCTTCATGCTGAAGAGTAAGTTCAGTTCTGTCGCTGCGGTGACCTCTAGCCACCTTTAGCCTCCATCGTATCCTTTGATAAATAAATCACCCAATAGACGATGTTAAAAGCCCCAAAGGACACTGGGAAAAAGATCCGCGCGTACTTGTCGATCTTGCTCGTTCCATCGATTCCCGCCGTGCTGGGCTGAGAGCAGGGCGTCTGCTTTAGCTCCGGGTTCTTCCCCATCATCTGGACTCGCTCCAGTTTGGGTCCCAGCAAGTGGTGCAGAGACGGAGTGCTGGCCGTCTGGTTCCAGGGCCTCCCCGCGGTCACATCTGGCGTGGACGCTGCAGCCTGTGGCCTGTTTCTCACCAGCTGGGTGGAAGAGGAGGCCACGCTGAGAAGGCTCAGAGATTTGGGGCTGGAGGGAGTCAGGGAGGAGGAGCTATCGTTGGCTCCTCCGACAAGAGGCTGCGAGCAGCTCACTCTTCCCATTCCTGAAATATTGGAAGAGGACTGAGCTTTCTGTTGAGCTCTGGACGCCGGGTGGGAACTGTTATTCACGCGTTTCCTCAGGCTTCTATCGGGATTCTGTTAAGAGATTTAAATAGAAAAAACAAAGGTTTCAACTGGCTGCGGGTTTAAAATGCACTTTAACTGTTAATCACAGATTTGCTTCTGAAAAAAATGTATATTTTTCTAAAACTGCTTGGGTCTGGTTCACAAAAATGGCTTTTTACATCACATTTGACTCATTTTGACTGCTTATGTGAAATGTGAGTGTGGCAGCAGAGTAAGACGTGCACAGGCTCTGAGGATAGCGCCAGGTTTCAGTTGGATCAGCTCAATTAGTTTGACTTTATTCTAGTGTGACCTTTGTCATTTTAGAGTAGCCATTTTTGTGAGCCAGTGTGGTTTGGGACTAATATTATTGACTTTTGTCTTTTCTTGTCCATGTCTTCCTGTAATGTCCCACCTGTGGCATGTGCTCCCTCACCTCCTGTAGAAAAGCTAAAGATGTGCTCTGCATTCTGTCTCTTGCTTTTTCCCTTGTATTTCAGGTTTCCCAGTTTATTCGTGTTGAGTTTTTTTTTCTTTTTTGTGTTTATTCATGTCCGACTTGTCTCCAGTGGTAATCGTCCCGATGCTGATAGATCTTATTTTTAGTGTGTTTCATGTTGAAAGAACTGTTTTAATGTTTTCAGGGACAGTGATGGTGTATGAACCCAACACACAGGTAATTAGCAAGGATAAATGTGACTTTTTTTTGTTTTATGTAAAGGTTTTATTAAGTAGATGTTCATGCTGCTCTTGTACTTTTTTCTTTAAATTATTCTACTTTATTTGTTGTTCATATTCAGCTGGGACCATAAAAACAAAATTATGCACCATCTTGTATAAATATGTGGTGCAATGGTAAAATAATGATAAAGCTTCTTCAATCTTATGTGAGGATGTAAATACCAAATAACTTTTGTCCCTTCTCAGCATAAAAAATTGCTTTTGCATGCATTTTGCATTTGTCATTGTCATTACTGCATCATGGATGATGAACATTTGATTCAAGTTAAAAGGAATTATCCATCAATGTTCCCTCTAACTGCAAAAAAAAAAGCTAATTAAGGTGCCTGTCAGCAGGAAGGAGATTAGCAGGGAGCTGGAGAATGAAGATAAAGTGTAATAGCATCTCGCAGAGAATAAAATCTCTATTGTTATGTGTCATTTTCAAAAATGTTGACATCTCTGACACCATGGGCTCATTTAGGTTCAGTGGGTGTTGGTGAGAGTTGAGTTTCTGAACCACGACAAGCTACATCAGTGCCCCATAATACTGGTACCTTTGAGGAGCAGAGCTCAGTAACAGCAGCACAGCTATGAAGTCACATAGGCTTCACGGACTGCTGGACATTTTTTTATGTAGCAGGATCTTTATATCTTTTCACCATGGCTGAAGGCTATAAAGCTATAATTTCGAAAAGGCTTTTTTTAAATTTCAAAAATAGAGACGTAAACATCAAGAACAGTCAGGGGTTCGAGTAGGACTCGCTAAGGCGCCCCCTAGTGGTCACTACCAGCAATACTTCTCAGATTCAAGCTTGTCTAATCTTCACCTAAAAATCAAAAGGACCTCCTTGTGTCATTAAGTTCGTGGTTCTTGTAATGATCATCCTTTCAGTCCCTGTAATTAATTTAACTGTGTGTCAACAGTTTAGTTAAGACAGCAGTCATCACCTGGAGCACTTCCTGTGTGTCCTTGACCTTCACAGGTGTGGTTTGTGGTACTGGAGGACACTTGGCCGGCTTCCCTTTGGGACGTTTAATCTGTTCATCAGTAAAGTAGTTTACAGCAGCAAATTCAATAAGAGCCGAGAAGACAAAGGCGAAGCAGACAGCGATGAACCAGTCCATCGCTGTGGCGTATGAGACCTTGGGAAGCGAATGACGTGCACTGATGCTCAGCGTCGTCATGGTGAGGACAGTAGTGATGCCTTCAATGACAAAAAAAAGCAATACATATAAAAATAAAATAAAAATATATATGTATATACTGTATATAGACAAACGAAGGTTGGTTAATACTTTATTATGGCCCTATATTAAAAATGTAAAACATCATTTGAATCAAAATATTTCTTCTTCCCTGAAATCGATTGAGTTCTGTGTTTGGTCAAGGTGAGCGTGCTGGAAATCCCCCCATTTATGTCTGTGGCCGTAACCAATGGGTCAGAATCTCCCAGAAGCCTGCCTGACTGGACCATCGCCTCTATCTGCTCTAATGACAACACGTTATGACTGAAATAATCAGGCCAGGCTGAGGCTCTGGTCCATAGAGCAGCATGTATAGGGTGTGTCTGCTGTCATTTCAAGCACATTAATACACTCTTATTCTGTCCGTAATGTGTAATATACTGTATTTTTGATATATATTGATAAACCCATGCTAGGATGTATAATATTAATTCCTAATCAGGGTTATCAGGGTTGCTGGAGTCTATCCCAGTAGTCACGGGGTGAAACTAAACTGGTCAGGTCACCAGGTTGCACAGGCCATGCGCTCCAATCAACCTAATGTCTACGTTCTTGGGATATGGGGGGAGAAGCCAGGCACCATCCATCCATCCAGCATGCATCTATGAATCCACACAGAATGGCCTGAGCCACAGTGGAAGCAACATGTGTCAGAATAGACTCCTCAGAACAGGACTGCACCCACTTTAAACCTCCAGAGAAACTCTGGCTTCAGAATCCATGCAGCCTTGATATTGTGCCAAAGACATGAGATGTAACAAAAACGGTGCCGAAAGATATTCTTGCATAAAGTCTTTTGTTCCGTTTTCCATTGACCGGTGCTTTTAGAGGTTTAACGTTGATGGACCTTTTAGTGTTGTACATGATCTCTGCCTCTGGAAACACTGAGGGATGCTAACATCATCAGGTAAAAAACACAGCCTGGGTCTGTCTTGTTAGAGCCTATCCTGATTCAGCATCACACACACACACACACACACACACACACACACACACACACACACACACACACACACACACACACACACACACACACACACACACACACACACACAGGCAGAACAATGACCTTGTTTCAAGAGGAAATGCTAAAGCGGATGCAGCAAGCTCACGCTCCCTACTTCTACTTATATGCTTCCTTTAAACACACACACACACACACACACACCACCTGTGCCTTTCAAGGACATGCAGGCCCAGGCAGTACACACAGTACAGTAGAGGAACTGCAGTGGAGAACGGTAACTGTGTTCTTGATGAATGATTTAGTTCAAGGTGGATTTTCCATCTTATGTCTTTCTGGTTCTCAGGATCTTGCTGGTCTGCAAGACTAGCAACTAAACTAAAAACTAAAAAGGCAGACAGACAGACAGACAGACAGACAGACAGACAGACAGACAGACAGACAGACAGACAGACAGACAGACAGACAGACAGACAGACAGACAGACAGACAGACAGACAGACAGACAGACAGACAGACAGACAGATAGATAGATAGATAGATAGATAGATAGATAGATAGATAGATAGATAGATAGATAGATAGATTTGTGTGAACTTCCTAAAGTGCGCCTCTCTCTGCACCACCTTCAAGGTCAACTCATCGCTACGCACTTCCCTCAAAGTTATTGTTCTAATTATCGAGAAATGAGTTTCACTTCCTTTATTCAGCTTAAACCTGCCTAAAGTTCTGTCCTGCATGGCTCTGATCCCGTTCTGGAGGTATTGTTTCAGAAGCACAAAGGCACATCTGGTGGCAGAACATGGACCTCTGGGATGACACACCGTCCAGGATGACAGTGGGAGCCTGTCCAGATATTTGTTCAGGTCAACTCACTATTTTTGTTGCCAGCATAACGTCCGTTTGTCACAATCGGGGGATCGTGGGGCGTGTATTTGTTAAAACAATGTGTGTTAAGGATAAATCAAGTCTTCATTTCCCAGTTTGAGTCCCTCACAGACTTTTGTGTATGACTAAACACTTGCAACTTTCAAACCAAACCAAAGATTTAAACAATGTTTATATTTCCTTTAAGAAAGGCGCTCTAGCTCTGAATGAAGAAATGAGATAATAAACATTGGGGGCTGTGAGGGAGGAGAGTTGTGTTGTGTTGACTTACCAAAGACGGTGCGAGCAGGAACTGATTCTTTATTTATCCAGAAGGACACTTGGGACAGGATCACAGTCATTATGCAAGGAATATACGTTTGAATCAAGAAGTAGCCGAGTTTGCGCTTTAAGTGGAAGTAGACTGTCATCACCACATATTCACCTGGAGGACACAACATGAGTTACTCGGATGGGGAAAGATTTCAAACGTTGGGGGAGCAAAAGTGCAAAGAAGCGGCCTCACCTGTGATCGACTGAATGGTTTCACTGGAAACGGTCTGGCCGATGAGATCATACTGAACCAGGCTGGAGGACTCGGGAGGAACCTCCACTGAGTGCTGAGGGCCTTTGGTCCATGTGTAGATCATCTCAGATTTAGGATAAGCATCTGTGGGCAGCCAGCCAGATCCCCAGGGATTACTTATTGAGTAATCATGGAGTAGTTTTATATCCATGGTGAAACTTCTTGCCAATGTTCCCGGATGGGTGAGGTGTTGCGTGGATGCTACGCCTGCCTGACACCTACAGCTGACACCTGGGGCTTGGCTGGTTTGGCTGCTATGCATCCATCCCTCCCCAGCCACTCAAGCAGGTTCCCAGGGGCCTCAGCTAAAGGACCAAGCTGGCTGTTTGATGCCTTTGTGAGGGCTTCAAACTTCAGTCTCACTGAAATCAGTGCTCTTAACCTGAATTAACTGAAATTTTGCAATGCAAAATCAACCAGTTAGAAATAACTATTCCTATTAAGTGGCCCCCTAGCCAGAAGGGTTTGAGGTTGGAGTGTTTTGGCGTGCAGCTACTCCAGCGAAGGTGCCATTTTGGCCTCCCTTGTCAGTCTCTTTCCTTTAGAGTCAGGAGGTGTTAACAGATGGTGACTCTCAGCAGATTTACATATTTGATATACATTTATATGAACTCCAGCTGGTGTTCAGAGACTTGGAATTCGAGCCTGTTAAGTTAGGTTATTGAAAGGGCTATTTATTTTACATTTTATGTTTATAGATCATGGTATGTCCTTCCTGTGTGAAAACTTTCCTTCTGACATCAATGCTATTGTTGCCCACAAAGATAGGGTACAACTGTTTTTCCCTCATTTGGTTAATACATTCAACTGATGAGGTGAAACCATGACCTATTCCTTCTCATGTTTGATTCTACATTCTTTGGGAAGAAGAGCTTTAAGTTAAAGTTTGGTTTATCAGCCTAGACCCCACAGTTATTTCAGATCCATGTGAAATAGATAAATGTTCCCTAATAGCGCCTCAACATGGGAATCAACATGCTAAATGTGTTTAACTTTCAAGTATAACAAATACATCTTCTCTATTTTCCCTTTTTCCCCTTTAAATGTTCAATTAAATACTGAAACATTGGGATTTTACTGCAAAGTCTTGTATGGGACATTAAGAACAGAGTTTGATAAATTGTGGGAGACAACATGTGTCAATACTATGAAGAATCTAAACATTTATCCTCCATTCGGAACAATGAAACCACAGCTCAGCGTTATTGTTCATAGTGGGCCGACTGGTCAGCAGAAATGAATTATCTCAGACAGAGTTTATCAAACGGAGCAGCTACAGTCGTCTTATCAGAGAAAGGCAGCAATTTGGCAATTAAATCTGCAAGAGGAAGGAAAGAAAGGGATGACAAAGTTTGCTTTTAAACTTGCCCAATCTGCCATCAATTCTCCAGTGTGGTGACATTGCAGAGGACAAAACAGCATTTCTCCGTTATTGTCATCCTCCTCTCCTCCTTCGTGCTCCTCCTTACAACATCCTGCCTGCCAGGAGTCACAAGGAACAGACCTTACATCCCATGTGGACTAAAGCAAACCAGAAAGGTCAGAATCCTCTGCCTCAGGATAGCACAGACCTATGCTTCCGTCTGTGTGTGTGTGTGTGTGTGTGTGTGTGTGTGTGTGTGTGTGTGTGAATTAATAAATTTGAATAGCCAGAGCGGAGTATGGAGAGAAGAATATGTAAGGAAGGTGGAAATGCACTAAAAACAATCACTGACATGATTACCGGTACACACACACACACAAACTGTACTTACAGCTTCCAAACTTGAGGGGACACGCGTGTCCGTCCATGGGGAAATCCACAAGCTTCATTGGGCACTCAGCACTAATTGTCAGCCTGTTTCAGAACACACGAGTGTTTGTAATGGAACATAAGCAGGCACAGGCTTGTCCGTGGACTGCTGGAGAAAATGTCTGGCTAACTACGGCTAACCACTAACCGTTATTTGGCTTTGAAAAATAGGTCTCACACACTGTTTTACTCAATTGATTCAAATCAAATCAAACACAGAATAACTACTTTGCCCTTGACGTCAATTGACACCAAAAAACACGTCTGTACGATGTCTGTTTAAAGGGTTTAGGTGTGGAGCCTCACGGATCCTGTCTGATAACAGAGGCGAAGCCTTCACTACCTCATGGTGTATAAAATGGTGCCGTTCTTCATGATGCGGAACAGTTTGTTGGGGGCTGTCATGTTGTGAGCCACCGACTTCTTCCCGTTCCTGAAGAAGGTGTCAGGGGTCCACACTTTAGTCACCATCAAGTTATTGAGCCTCAATATCTCTACCTGGCCCTCGTACATCAACCTCCGGTCCACCCATGTCTGTCGAAAGAAGACATCCATGGTGTACTCCTAAGACAGGGACAGGGATCAGTACAAGAGACTGCTTGGAAGGACGGGGAGTCCTCGTCTGATGCAAAGTGTAGCGATTAGGGCTGCGACAGTATGTCCGCTTCATAACTAAGACCTGACCCCACCTGGCCTTTCCTGCACTGCCCTTGCACGTCCCAGAATCTCTATAATGTTCTATAAGGTATTAAAAGTGTCCCCTCCTGAGGTAAATTTAGCATCAATAACACTCGGTGTACGTACCATTTCAACATCTGACACAGGCCCAAAACTTGTCACATAAATATCTGTCTTGACCTCAGTTACAGGACCTATGGAGCAAATGAACAAATGACACAAATCTAATGAGTTTTGTTTTCGCTCTGGAATTAGAGACACAGCTTAGTAACACAAAAGGACATACAAATGAATTTGGAGGCCGTTGCTACCCGTTCTGTGAGCTAGTCCTTTTCTGACAGCATTAACATAATTACATATGCTTTGACACGCGTGCATGTAGCCCCGTCTGTTGTCTGGAGAGGACAAAGCATGATGTCACATTGAGGATCTGCATGATCGTAAAGCGCTACGGTCCTCACAGTGCAGGTCAACCACGCAACCAAGATTACAGCTTTAAAACGTAGAAAACCAAAAACCCCCTTGGTATTCACAAGCAGAAGATCGACTACTTTTAAATGTAAGTGCAGAAAATATACAAAAACTATATTAATAGATTATATTTAACATATAGAATAGAAACACTGAATAACCTAAATTATATAACAATGATTAAAAACTCAATTAAAAAAATAACTCACCCCCAAATCCAGGTCTCAGTCTGCTGTCATAGCCATCCAAAAGTTGGTCTAAAATGCGGGTGAAGTTCTCCGGGTAAATCCTCTCATCGTTCTTTGTCTGTCCAGAGATTTTCTTTATACTGGGAATAAAGAAGCTATGATTAGGAACTCCCCCCCCTTGTCAGCGTCAGAGGAGCATCTGGTTTCAGCACCATGGACAGACACACTGAGACTCACCAAGTGGCCAAAAAGAAAAAGTCCAAGAGGGTCCAAATGAAAGTCACCATTTCTTTCTTCTTGGCCAGGAGCATCTTTACATGCCATGCTTTAAGCCTCTTCACATGTCACCAAATCAGAGGTCTGAGTCCTGGGAAGAGAGGCTTTACAGCGACACAGAGAGGCAAAGTAGCGCAGAGAGGAGGCAAACTGAGCCTCTCTCGCTCCTGCAGTTTCCTCACCTACACACACACACACACGCACACACACACACACACACATGCATGGAGAGGAGGGGGGATTTGATCAACTCTTGTGTAGGCTGTCAACGTCGGTGGTGTTGGAGTTGAAGATGTTGAGGGAAAAAGAAACAATTTTCTCTCTTTTCCTTCCCTATTGCGTCTTATTTGTGCCACCCGGTTTGGTGCCTGCTTTAGTCAAGGCACAAATATTAGGTTTGAATTGCTTTTAATAGATAAAGTGAACCATGCTATTTA
The DNA here is from genome assembly GCF_901000725.2 of Takifugu rubripes. Classification (NCBI taxonomy): domain Eukaryota; kingdom Metazoa; phylum Chordata; class Actinopteri; order Tetraodontiformes; family Tetraodontidae; genus Takifugu; species Takifugu rubripes. The sequence continues at coordinate 2,128,095 of NC_042298.1, read as the reverse complement.
GTGAATAAATTATGATAAATGCCTGTTTTCTTCTACCATCCTCTGTGGCCCCTGTAGCTACCTAGCATAGCCTACATGTTGAACTAGTTTCAGGAATCTATTGGTGAGTGCCTGTATTACTCAAATGGGTCAGTCTTGTCGCAATATCCCCCCCACCACCTCTACACACCCACACACACCCACACACCCACACACACTCACACAAGGCACACAAGTCACACAAGTAGAGGAACTGGGACAAGCCACATGCTGCTTCACAGATTTCTTTGCACCTGGGATGAGTATATGACCTTCACTCTGTGTGTGTGTGTGTGGGGGGGGGGGGGGGGGGGGGGGGGGGGGGGGGGGGTCGGTCCTGTCACAGAAAAGACAAGATGTCTGAGTTCCACTACACTAGCTTTCCTGATTAGTTTTGAAGTACGTGTGGGGTAAAAGCACAAACATAAACCCCAAAGCAAACACGCATGCAGCTAAAACAGAACTAAATATTATAGATTCAAAAAAGAAACAATTAACAAGTTGGGACATGAGTTTAAACATGTTCTGCTGGGGACACAAGCTGCCATTACCCTTCCATCATTTGATGATTATTTTCTGAACTTGTTGGACTTAAATGGATGTTATTCATCCAGCATCTGTCCTCTTCCCTGGAATGTCAGAAGTAGTTTTAGGAAAAGTCACACGAGCCTAATTATGCCACAATGACCTTTCCATTTATATCCCTTGTTTAAATTATAGTCTGTGATGCAGAACTATCATCACATTTGCAGCCTAAAGCGCATGTAATTCTAATGCATACGCCTGTGGAGGAAAAAATGCTGGGGTGGGAGATATTGCACCACGAGAGCGAGGGGCTCCAGTAAAACCAGGTCATCACTTTTGCCTTTTGTCAGAGCCGCATTATGATGGCTTGATAAACCTGTACTAAATCTTCAAGCACTCATTGATGTGTTAGCTATGGTGGATTGATGGATCATGTGCAGCGTTAAAAACACGTGGCAGCAATATTGCACGATTACATGAAATGTTGTTTTGATCTGTTTTATTAGCTATTACACTGTCACAGTGGTGGGAAACACTCATGTAGCGCAGTGAAAAGAAGATATAGCTTCATTTTGTCTCCCTGTCATGACGGACTATAAAAAGGCACGCTGGAAATAGACTTTCACTCTCAGAGGAGCCTCCCAGAAGAACACCAAGACTATTAGACAGATTTTTAACACTTAAATGTAGGTTAGAATATTTTGACATCTGGATTCCATGTCACTTTCTGTGGAATCCCTTCACAGAGTTCCCCATGCCCACTGTTGTATTACAAATATATATATATATATATATATATATATATATATATACCTCCTTTCCTCACCTGGCTTGTTTAGCAGGAGCCACTCTACACTACTCTAATTATCTCACACTGCTACTGCACTAAAAAGGGATCTACATATATCAATTATATTTGATTTCTTATAGTGTATTTTTGAAATGGACACACTACAATATAAAAGTTTAATTTAAACCAAAGTGTGTTTTCCTCGATACTACTAAACCAGGATCTGGAAATCTTTCCCCCCTCAAACAAGCTCGTAAATAATTCGGTAGATTTATCTACTTGAATCACGTGTTCTTTTTCAAAACTAAAAAGTCTTGCAGCATAACTGAGGCGTTAATGTGAAAACGTTCTTCCTCGGTCGACAAAATTACAAGGCGGCCCTGAAGGCAACAGTTTCCATGGCAACGGTACACCATCGGCCTGTAACCGGAGGCACGCGAGAGGTCTGATTATAATATACATAATTATTTTATGCTAGCCATTTATTTACCGACGATTCTTTAAAACTGTTGCTAAAAGTCAATCATATGTTTCTACTGTATAAAAAAAACTAAACCTTTCAATAAATTAACGAGTTTGGCAACGACCGTCAGCTTTTATGTCGTTTCCACAGTAAACTCTTGTTTGAAAGAATCGCGTAGAATGATATAAATCAAGGATTTTACATGAATAATGAAAGCAAGGATTGAAATGAAGGCGAAATCTATCGGCTTTTTGGGGTCAATTCAATAGTATTTAAAGCAACTGCTTAGATGTCCAAATGTCTAAAGTTTTTTAGTTTGCTGCTAAATACGTTTGTAGATTAAACCAAGGTAATTGAGAATAGTCAACACTAATGTTGTGTTAATAACTGGATTAATAACAGGATTTTTACTAAACACAAACAAGGTTTTCAAACATGGACACACAAAATAGTGAAATTATGGACACATTAATGTTACTAAAAGTGATAGTGCATCAAATTGATCATGATTGATACTCCAATATGGAAGCTCTAAACACCTTGTCTAAAGAAATATATTTATTTATGTATCTGTTTGTGCATTTCCTTCATTTTTTTGGTCTCTTGAGCAGTAGGGAGAATAAACAGTGGGGCCAACAAAAGGTTGGTCTGTGTGTTGCAGTAGTGCAGAGTTAATTACAAGGAAATCAAATCACCCTTTGCAGGCTTATTTTTATGCACAGACTCATGCAAAGCAACATTATGAAATGTTGAGCAGATGATCCACACAGCAAACATGACGAGCGTAGTGGAGGATAAGAGGGAGCTGGAGAATGACCAACTCAGGAACAAGACGGTTCCGGCTGAACTGGCAGCCAGCAGACACGAGTTAAGGATGGCCCTGATGAAAAGAGGTATGCCATCGTCTACTGGTGTCGAAGCTCTGCATATGGCATACGGTGCTCACTGACTAATGTAAATGTTAATTTACCTCCAATATCTGTCTCCAGAAAATATGACAAAGGACAGCAAACATGATTTGATTGCCACTGAACGACAGAAGGCATTGTTGGAGGCAAGTACATCCAGTATCCAGTAACATTTATCCAATTCAATGTTTCCCTGCAATCTATTATGCACAGATTTGATTGATTATTGATGATATCAACCTGCTCATTAACAATAATTGTTTTGTCACGTGCTCTCTCTCTGATCAACAGTTGTCTCTGACAGTAAAGACGAGGGAGATTTCAAAGATGGACCTGGCCATTGAAAAAGAGGAGAAACGAGTGAAACAGCTGGAACAGGTCCTCGAGAGGGAGAATCTCAAGTTTGAAGAGTTCCTCAAGGAGAATGAGAAAAAGTCTGTGGAAGCCAGGACATTGTAAGCTCACCCGATACTGGCTGGGATCATAATCGTGCTTCCTTTTTTAATGTAACGTGCGAGACTTGGTTCTTGTAATGATTTAAACACTCTGTTGTTTTCTCCACTGGCAGTTTTGAAAAAGAAGCCAGGACCAAACAGATGAAGAATGCTGAGATCAAGAGGCTGACAACTGAAATAGTCACAATAAAAAGGTATTACTCTCATAATGGAAGAGCAAACACATCGCTTATTTCAGTTTTTGGTGAAGAAATGCAGAATTACAAATGGATTTGTCACCTAATCCAGATTTAACCCTATGATTGTAGTGAAATGAGCAAGTTTGAAGAGACACTGACCGACTATAAGAGATACAAAGAGCTTCTCTTTAAGCTGTCTCCTCCAGAGTGGCAGGAGGCCCACAGGACCACGACCAAGAGAGTTAAAGGCATGTACATTTAAAACTAAGGGAATCAGCATCACTGTGAGGACCGAAGACACATTTGTTAATGATGCGATTTGGTCTAAGGAGCTCTTTTCTACGAAAGGGGCCGTGTGTGATAGTGTGATAACACAGAATGTGTTAACAAGTGTGGACAGTGAGGTTTCCTTCTCTCCAGGAGGAGAGACACCCTCCATGGAAGACTCCAGCCTGCCCCAAACACAGAGTGACACACAGTAAGAAAAGAATAGCAATTTTTGAATGCTGTAAATAAATTAGGTTATAACATTTCTAAAGACCTTAGTATAAAATAATCATTCCACACAAGTGGATTTGGTGATAAGAAGCTGCAATAAATGTTTTTGAACACGTTAATACTTGGTGAATAAATATAAAAATGAACAATCACAAAGAGCAGATATTTTCCACATGAAACACTGTTTACAGATTTGTCTTGACTCTAAAACACTGCTGAAAACACTCTTGCAGAATTTTCACACTTTGCACCTGAAACTAAAACTTTCTCTCTAGAGAAAAGGAAGCCAATGACCAGGAAATAGAAGACATCTTGGAAGCCGAGGTCGCTTTTCTGAAAGAGTGAATTGTAGCTTTCTGAATCATTCACATAATCCTTTGTGGAACTGTAAATCTTGTATTTATTGCGTTGTGTGATTATTATTTTTTTTGGGTTGATTTCTGCAGGATGATCTGGATCTGTTCTTCACTGATCCACAGCAGCTTCTGGATCTGGTCACAGAGCTGACACAACAGAACCTCTCTCTGTTTAATATTTCCACAAAGGTGGAAAAGACATTAAAAGAGCTCCAACAGACCATCGAGACAACTAAAAACAACATGTAAACATCATGACGGTTGTTAGAACCTCAGTCTGACTTTACTGCTACAAATGGAAGAAATAATTAAACCCTTAATATAGGTTCCTGAAAATAAATTTTAAAGGCATAAATTACAGGCAAACCCTCAAATTATTATTATTACAGCTTATATTTGGCACCCCTGTGACCACTCATGAAATTCTATTTACCAAATGCAGTGAAAAGGATGAAGAACCACTACAAATACAGATCAGTGATATGCACCAAAAAATAATCAAGGCGAAGGAAAGAGGTGCCAGGCTCAAGCAGAAGGTTCAAATCCTCGGATCGCTGAATACAACAAACCAGGTAGGGACACAAAATGGAGGCTACATTCTAATGTAACTCCCAGTGTGCTCCAGATGGAGGAACAAAGACACGAGGGAATTACACAAGCATAGAAACATTGCTGTGGTTAAAAATAAAACCTCCTTTATTCACAGGACAGCATGTTGGAAGCTTTAGACCACAAGGTAGGTGAGGTTTACTCCTGCTGTGTGGACGATGGGGCCACCAACATCAGCACCTTGGACAAGTTAACCCAAATTGAAAGCCACGTGTCTTCAGTGCTCCAGAGCCTCAACAGCATCCCTGAAGACAATTTAAAAACACTGAATAAGATAATGAATCATGAGAGGAGGACCAGGTTTGTCATACTTCTCTCTAGATTGTGTGTGTGTGTGTGTGTGTGTGTGTGCATTAAAAGTATCCTTTTTTTAAACTTATGACAGACAACGTGAAGAAAAGCTGAGAGAGCAGAGAGAGAAACAAGAGGAAAGAATGAGGAAATATGATGAGAGAATGCGCTCCGAAGCTAAGAAAAAAGTAGGACATTCTTTGTAATGCCAAGCCCACAATTGTCTACTGTCTTTAATAAACAATAACAGTTATTATTTGTGACTGTAACTTCTCCAATAAGCTGCACTGACTTCAGTTTCTGTATTTGTTGAATATGTCACAATAGGAAATTGGTATTATATTTGTGAATTCTGTGCTATCAATCAAATAAGATGACGCAGTCAAAGCATACAGGAAGGCTTCATTTTCACATCTTTTTCTTTCAGGTTGAGAAAAAGGTCATGAAAAAATCTGTCCCTGTTGCCCAGAAGGTCAAAGTGTGCAGAGTGGACCGCAGACCGGCTGAAATGGACACCACATTCCTCTACGCTTCTGATGACACTGAGTGAAAAGAAAAAATACAAAAAACTGGATGTGTGTTAGCTTGACTTACTACAAAATAAATAAATAAAACTGATAGCAGAGCTCTGACTAAAGTACACTGATTTATCAAACATCAACACATTTTGTACTGTAGTTTAGTGTGTTTAGAACTACCTCCATACTTCTGTCTGTTTTAGTTTACTTTACATAAAGGAAAAAGATTAGAAACACTGATTTTGATATAGCTCAATACAACAGCATGGCTCCTATATATATACACACATACACACAACTATGGCTCTTATTGACTTATGACTCTTCCGTACTGGATCACGTGTGATTGCCTTACTTCATGTCAACATCTGTAACTGACGCTGTTGCTACGGCTGCTTTTGTAGTTTTTGTCTTTGTGACAATGATGAGATATTGTATAGAATGAGTTAAATACAAAATAGCGTAGGAAAATTATTTTATTCATTTTATTTTCCAATTCTGACCGATAAGAAAGGCTGGTTGCGGCTCCTGGCCTGTAGGCGGCGCTGTGGTAATAAACACGCCCTCGGTCTGCTTCCTGTTCCATTCTGCGCTCTCCGCTGCTTGTAGACCGCGACGCTCCAATTGCGACTTCCGAGAGCAGCCAAGAACTTGTGACACGCTTAAGGACCGAGGCGCGACCACTGTAAGAACTAAACCTATATAATCCACGGGTTTCCTCTGTTTCTGCTGTTGTATAGATATTTTTTTTGAGGTTTGTGGACTCGGAAGTCTGTTCGAAGTCATCAAAGGTAGAAAAACTTCATCCACTGGGATCTGTATTGGGAATGGATACATGTTTTACGAAGTTAGCTACTTAATATTCTGTCTTTGTAAAATGATATAGTACCAGTAGCTCTAATCTTAGCGATGGAGTGACGCTTAAAAATGCACGTAAATCGCAAATGATCTCCGGCTGCAGTTTAAAAGCGAGCACTAGTTTGTTGCCTAGCGGAGTGATACGCAGTCCGCCCCTTCACGCTGTGCGTTAAAAATGGGGAGAACATGGTTGGAGAGAGATGATAGTGAAAGATGTTGAAAAGATTTCCCCCCCCAGTTCGATCGGTTGTTAAACATTAGAAACACTCGGAGGATGGCGACTGAGTAGGTTGTTAAAAGGTAGGTGAGAGCGTGTCGGGAACGTTGGCGCTGATTGGCAGGATATGCTGCGGCATCGCTTGTGCACTTTCTCTCGGAGGGCTCAGTTGTGGAGTTCACAAAGTTTCTGGAATGGAGGAAGGGAGAAGTGACTCTGGATAAACATTAAGAGGTGGAAAATTCTGACTCACACAGTTATATTTAACAGACCGAACTATTCCTTTCGACCCTGGATAGTGCTACATCGTCTTGGGTGGCTCTTGATATGTGGTTAGCGACAGGCTCAACCCAAATTGTTGTGGGTTGGCTAAAGTTGTTAGCAAATTGTCGCTCCTACTTTAGCTTGCGACCAAGGCAAGACTTTGCTGATGCTGTCCCATTTTAGACAGTTTAAAAGGCATAGTGATGTCGGAGGAGCTGTAAAACTACATTCATATATTTTTCAGCAAGTTTGACGTGGGTTTTTCGTTAATAATCTCTCTTTTGCGTCGGGATTATTTATCCATCGAACGCCTGGTCCGGATTGAGACTTGACACATTTTTGTCACATTTCTTCTCTGAACCACTGAAGTAGATTTGTGACAAAACAGTGTTTCAAGATTAATTGCAGTCTATTTTGCCTCCCAAAAAATCCCCACCCGCTCCCACAGGATTTAATAATACCGGGACAAATTGACCCGTATATTAACCGCTTTAGCTAAAGTTTAAGAAGTGCGTTTTCTATTCAGTTTTAAAGGTTTTGTGTCTAATTTATTGTCCGGTTGCTTTATGGTAATCCATAGCTTGGATAAATCCCCCTTAAAGTCACAATTGACCCTTGTGATTGCCTCGTCCTTGACTCACGTTAACAGTGTTTTTTTTAAGATTCCCATTCCTATTTATTTGCTCCCCCTTGATGAACCTCTTTGACAACATAATGTCTCATTTCTGTTTAGTGTGGCACACAGATGTGTCTTCCGTTGAGACCCTTTGACCCAGGAAGTCTTGCTGCTGCTCACCACTGCCCCGAGGCAGAGGACTGACGGATGACCCCAGACGATTAAACACAGGAATCCTAGTGTTCAACCCATCAAATCTCTTTTATTCCCCTGTCCAAAAAACGTACTGCCAGAAATCTGTGCTAACGTTTGAGTCGAATCTCTCCGTCCAGCATCAGATCAATGTCCAGATAAAAACCATCCTGTAACCGTTTGACCTGGAGAAAGACTTTCCTGCCTGCCCCGTTTCCCCCCTGAGTAACTCAGATCATTGCAGTGAGTCTTTGCACAGGTTTTAATGGATGACTGGTCTCCCTGTAGCAGCAGCAGCAGTAGCGTGTCCATTTTAGAATTTTTTAAAAGTCACCGGTTACTTTACAGCCGTGTTTAGGTCCAAGAGCTGTTGACCCCACACCAGCCAAGCCGGCCTGCAGCCCGGGATCCTCTTTTAGACTCTTTTGGTTGTTCCAAAGTCGATGTAAAAGGCTTAAACAGAACGGCACTTTACGGTCAGGGCCCCTCGACTTTGGAACAACCTACCCCGGAGAGATAAGGCTGCAAGGTCAGTGAATTATTTTAGGTCTCTTTATAAGCAACACTTTTATAGACAGGTATTCATGTGATTTGTATCATCATCCTACCGTCTGTATTCAAAATCGGGTGACTGACGTGGCTTTTGTAAGATATTCTATTAATTCCAGCTGCACTGTGACACACTAGTTTATCTCATCTAAATGTGAGCAGATTATAGATCTGTGTTTCAGAAGCCGCTCTACCCTCTCCGCTGTTTACTTCCATCATCTGTAAACAGCAGTGATGGACTCCAGGTTGCAGCTATACATACAGATACATACCATAACATGCCTCCAGCATGTGTGCTGTGCGATGCGATCATTATCCATTCTTATTTGTCTGTATCTCTAATACAATATTCAAGGTTTTGTTTTTAATACATTTGAATAATTCTAATAAGAACCTATTTTAGAATTTTTTCAGAGGAACTGTTGAATGGTGCTCGTTGTTATATTTCACATCTGTAGAGGTTTATCTTTAAAGACCTTTCATAGACATCCTTAATAACTGGATTTCTCTGTGTATATGATGTAGGGATTGGTTTCACTTGTGTATATTCTTCAAAGCAATGTTTGTTGTTTCTTTTTTTTTTTTTTTTTTTTTCGTAGGTCATTTTTAAGAATCTTTCTAAGATCAATATTGGATCCTGCTGGTGCATTTAGGATACAGTGTCAGTGATACAGTGTGATACAGTGTTAATGTGTATGTGTGCACATGTGTCAGGTCATTGGTACCAAAGAAGTAGGTGATCTACAAAGACAAAGGACTTTCCTGTTGTTTGTCACAAGATTCCCTAAAGAAATTCCCCATTAAGCCCTTTCTTATTTTTTTTAACAATTGTTTCCAGGTAACGTGTGACTAATTGTGCGTTTTCCTGTTGCAGAAGCCTGGTGCAGCACAGAAGGAGGGCTGCTTTAATCCCCGCTCAGCCCACAGAGGTGCTGGGAATTGAGTTCTTTTTGTTCCTCAACACCCTACCTGTGTCAGCGCTAGGAACCAAAATTCGGGGCACTGTGCTGAAGCGTCCTTCCTGAGCAGCAGCAGCTGTGTCCTGCTTGCTGACTCCCCACCCTCGCCAGCTTCCTGTCCTCTGCTCTCTCCTACCCCACCCCTCGGCTCCAGCAGCCTCAGAGACAGACATTCAAGTGGTTTCTCTCACTGACCACACATTCACACGCTGTTTGAGGCTATTGGCAAAAGCTGAATCTCATCAGTGGGGTGGGGGCTCTAGATGTTTCTCTTCCTCCTGGAGTGACCTGCTGCTGCAGAAATCCTCCCTTGTTTTTTTTCCCCTAATCTACAACCTCAAGCATGACCTCCATGTCAAGCCTTTTTTCATTCACAAGCCCAGCAGTTAAACGGCTGCTCGGCTGGAAACAGGGAGATGAGGAGGAGAAATGGGCAGAGAAGGCTGTGGATGCACTGGTGAAAAAACTAAAGAAGAAGAAAGGCGCCATGGAAGACCTGGAGAAAGCTCTGAGCTGCCCCGGGCAGCCCAGCAAATGTGTCACCATTCCGCGGTCACTCGATGGCCGGCTGCAGGTTTCTCACAGAAAAGGTTTACCTCACGTGATCTACTGCAGAGTGTGGCGCTGGCCAGACCTCCAGTCCCACCACGAGTTAAAGCCCTTGGAGGCGTGTGAGTATCCATTTGGCTCCAAACAGAAGGAGGTCTGCATCAACCCATATCACTACAAGCGAGTGGAGAGTCCTGGTGAGTACATCCAACCACCCTCCGCTCCTTTCATTTCACAAAAAAATCAATATGGTTTGCTTTTTCCAAGTCTTATTAGATTATATGCATTAGACATCCCTAATGGGGTGCAGCTTTCTAAACCACTTAGTTCCCAGCTCCCAGTTATTGCTGCTCCACTCTGCAGTCCTCTGTCTTCATATATGCTATATCACTAACCATTACAGGTTATTGTCAAAAAACAGGGCCGTCGCCAACAATAACATGTCTTAATATTTAAAACCAAACTGTATTAGTAGGCATTTACTATGGGATGGCGTCCGTGCTCCTGTTAAAGAGAAACTTGTTTTTTCTCTCCCCACCCTGTCCTGTGTGCAGTGCTCCCTCCGGTCCTGGTACCACGTCACAGCGAGTTCAATCCACAGCACAGCTTGCTGGTCCAATTCCGCAACCTCACTCACAATGAACCACACATGCCACTGAACGCAACCTTTCCAGAGTCCTTTCAGCAGCCGCACAGTGGGGGTGGCAGTAGTAACACCGGGGGAGGCAGCTCTTTCCCCATCTCTCCCAATTCTCCATATCCTTCATCTCCAGCCAGCAGTGGTACTTATCCCAATTCTCCTGCCAGCTCAGGGCCATCCAGTCCATTCCAACTTCCAGGTATTTTCATTTAGCTTTCCTGCTTTGAATCAGCTTTTAATGCTAACAAGTAGTCTAACAGGGTTAACACAATCAATGTAATTGTGTGCATGACCAGTCACGTGCTCATACACTGACATTAAACCAGCTGCATATGCTTTAGGCTTCTGAGGACTGAAGCTTATGCAGCTGTTTTAATGTCAGCAGTAAATGTATATGAAGTGAACTGATAACTGTTATTTACACCTGAAGTACAGGAGTAGACTCCTATGGGTTCAGGAGACCTCGACAAGTTTTGCCAGTGTGATTCTAGCATAAAGTCAAGCTGTCCTGGGCATCATTTTATGTTGGCTATATGGCCACACATGATGTGGGAATAGGAGGAACTGCCTCACACATTGCTGGAGGGCACGGTATTTCCAGGGGCAGTATAAAAATAGTAATCCTGTGCCAAATCTACAATGATCAGTCACAGCACACTGTGGTAGGAACAGCGGAACAGAGTTAATGCCCAAGCTAGTGAAACATCAACTGTTATGAAGCAAAGCTCATAAAAGGTAAATGATTAGTGTAAATGCTTATTAATGCCCATTATTAGCTTTTAACTCAGGGTAAGTTAAGCAGTTGGGGGTATAATGCTCTGACCTGTGTGGAACCACCTTGTGATGTCATTTTTGTTATCTGATGTTAAACATTCTGTATGTGCACAGTAAAGATCACTGACAAACAACTGTATTCCTGAGGAACAGCCCTAGATTGGCTACTATTGAACAGTTGGGTATCCTGTAAAATGCAGATACACATCTTTGCTTTTACATTTTAATACATTGTTTTGGTTGTCAGGATATCCCCGTAAACAAAAAAAAATCTGGACCATTTCCATATGTATTACAGTATTTGTGCTGCACAGGAGAAGTAACATCAGTTGTAAATACACTAATAAAGGTAGCTCACTATATTTATGTGGGTCGGTACGGGAAGCATATGTGAACTTAATCACTTATATGTTGTGCATGTAAATGGAATGTTTGTGTAATCAACAACTGAACTTGCTCATCTCTTACTGTCTTAGCTGACACGCCGCCTCCTGCATACATGCCTCCTGATGAGCAGCTCGGTCAGGAGAGCCAGTCAATGGACACAACTAGCAGCCTGGTGCCGCCTAACTTAGCGAGGGGAGGTGAGGAGAACATGTAGTCACACCATAATCAGAAGTAACTGCAAGGTTCATCTTATTCTTCTGCATAGACACTACAAAGTTATTGGGGATCTTCTCTCCAAATGTACACTACAACTTGTTAAAGGAAATGCTGTGGCTGAAATTCTTTGTCCCTGAAAATGGAAGATGAATATAATTAAAGTTGGCGCTGCGGTCTTCTTTTATTTTGAAATATGTTTTGGTGTATAGAGGAAAAATGATAAATTGCACTCTTGTCCAAAAATTTCTGGGCAAAACTACTTGTAAATTACTTTTTGGGGCCGTTTTTGCCCCGTGTGGGAGGTATTTCGCCACTAAATCCATGATTCACTTGTCTTTTTGTGATCTGTGATTGCTTAGATGTCCAGCCGGTGGAGTACGAGGAGCCAAGCCACTGGTGTTCCATCGTCTACTACGAACTCAACAATCGTGTTGGAGAAGCTTATCAGGCCTCATCAACAAGTGTGCTGGTGGATGGTTTCACTGACCCTTCAAACAACAAGAACCGCTTCTGCCTTGGACTCTTATCCAACGTCAACCGCAACTCGACAATCGAGAACACCCGCAGGCACATTGGCAAAGGTACGGTTTACATACCGCAGGTGGAGGAGTACGTCTTCTCTGCTGTGCTGAGTGATGCCACTCAAATGTATGAATTTTATTTTTTGGGACTTGTCCTAATCACCACTTCTGTTTCCCAGGGGTGCATCTGTACTACGTAGGAGGGGAAGTGTATGCGGAGTGCCTTAGTGACACCAGTATTTTTGTCCAGAGTCGGAACTGTAATTACCACCACGGCTTCCACCCCACCACTGTTTGTAAGATCCCCAGTGGATGTAGTCTCAAGATTTTCAACAACCAGGAGTTTGCTCAGCTTCTGGCTCAGTCTGTCAACCATGGCTTTGAGGCTGTTTATGAACTTACCAAGATGTGCACCATTAGAATGAGCTTTGTGAAGGTAAGGCCTTGATGAAACCGGAGGCGTGACAAGAATTGTCGGTGAAGAGGCATTTATGAACATGCTTTTAATTGATTTAAATCTCCTCCAGGGCTGGGGAGCCGAATACCACAGACAGGACGTCACAAGCACCCCCTGCTGGATTGAGGTGCATCTGCACGGGCCGCTTCAGTGGTTGGACAAGGTGTTGACACAAATGGGTTCTCCTCTTAACCCGATCTCCTCTGTGTCTTAGTGATGGACTTCAGTGCTTTGGGGAGTCCTTTCTAGTTTCCTTTTCCCCGGGGCTGCAGTGATTAACGGTCTTACTGGCTAAAGTGCATTATCTTTGGGATGACACATTGAACTCTGGCTGGAAATTCAGCAGCTGCCTGGCTAAATAGCTGAGAATGTTACAGACAATTAAGAATGAAGAGGATTATAACAATAAAGAGTGAATTACTGCAAAGTACAAGTGGAAGGTACACCATGGACTTCCTTCTGCTTGACAATGCTTCATCTGTGAGAGTTGAGGGGGTTTGAAATCTTTTTTTTATGGTTTTCATAAATGTTTTAATTTTTGTGTGGACATAAATGATTCACAATCTGACAGTGAGAGGACTTAAGAACACTACCTTATCTCAGAGCATCACAATTTTTACTGAACAGTTTTCTTACATCCCCGCCTCCGCGTCAGATTATTACATGCAGGTATAGAAATGCTTAATTTACCATTAGGCTTAGGTATCCCATTGTTTTTATAGACTGTTTAAAATGAATACTGGGCTGCTGTCTTTAAGATTCCAACCTGACTATTTGATGGGACATAAATCACTGAACAAGTTAAACACGCCATAAGCTGACAGCATCGTGAACGCTTCGTCTTGCAATAGAAGTAGCCATTTATAATATAGTCAGACAGTGGACGTTATCATTCTTATTCTTTTGAGTTCAAGTAAGAGTGATTTTTTTTATTTTATTTTTTTCATTATCACTGTAATAACAAATATGTGCACTCTTGGATATTTTTTGGAGGCATATTAAAATCTTGGCATGACTACCAAGGCATTAATGTTGCTAAACAATTGACTTTATTAGCTCACTGAAATAAAAGGGCTATTTCTTTATACTGTTTGTCTGTTTCTATTCTTAAAAACTACCCAAGGAATCAAAACATCAAACAGTATTAAACTTGAGTTGTGGGATGATGTCCGTCTTCAAAATTCAAGCCAGTTTATTTTTTTCCCTCTTCATTTGCTATTATGACATTGTTTTTGGTTTTTGACAGGAGCATGACCACGAGTTTGTTTTTAATTTCCAGTGATGCATTTAAATTTTAAGTCTGACGGGATCAGTGAGGTCTGTGTTTTATTTTAATCTGGAGCAAACCATTTCAGACAGTCTTGGCGTTAACACGCTCTTTATTTTGTTTTAGATTTGGAGCAAACTAATCTTTTTGTTACACTTAATTTTAAGTTTGTGCAGGATTGCTTTGTGTAGGACTGCCCAAGAACAGTTGGAACTATTTCATTGGACTATGTCGGAAAAAAATAAAAGTTTGCAATAAAATGTTTCTTGAAAAAAAGTTGAACTGCGTTTTTAGGAGCGTTTGCAAATTTATTGAAAGACAAAATATTGAACTGATATACGTATTCAAACCCTTTCTTGAGGAATCTTTATCAGCAGTTATCCCCACAGTAATCTGGGGTATGATGTCCCACACTTGGGAATATTCTGCCAATCTTTTCTGGACATCTTCCCACGTTCGGTCAGGACGGACGGTGACCGTCAACATTTCCACATCTCTCCAAAAGTGTTTGATTGGATTTGTCAGGGCTCTGGCTGGTCTGTTAAGGACATTCGCAGACGTGTACACAAGCCGATCCTGTTTGTGTGCTTAGGAGCTTTGCCTCGATGGAAGGTGATTCATCTGAAAGCCCACTCTTTGAATTTTTACATTTAACTGAATGCTCCTAATATGTAGAAATGTATATTACGACAATATACAATTTTTATTGTTAGGCCTTATACTAAACATTCGTTCTTGATTTAATAATTTGGGTATAAGGCGTCTTTATTACTCTGAACGTATCCAAATAAAGACACTAAATTATTTCCGGGTGTTTCCGGGGTAACTTTTTATTGGTCCACGTCGGCACTTACCGTAATTATTCAAAATGGTTGGTTACGACATGCGTTAGAAAAGTTAACTGCAAAAAAGAAATTCTTACATGTGCTGGACAAAATAAAGTTTCTCGTAGTTCAGTTACTCTGCGAATATTATAACGTTATCCTTTCAACAAATAACAATACGCTGCGTCTTGTTTTTCATATTGTCTTGCGTGAAATTACCGTCCAAGCCGGATGTGAGGTGGCTCCCTGCGAGCAAGCCTGAGATAAAAACACGTAGCAAGACAAGCAGGGACGAGGATAATACATCTTCTGAAGGCTTACTACAAAAGAATGGAAATGTAATAGCTGTATATTTTTAGATATTGTCAGATAAGGCCATATTACCCAAGTACAAGGTAGGTTAACTCTTTTGTGACACGGATTCGGCAACACCAGCATAGTTCTGACAGCTGTATCGTTACTAGGTAGTTAGCTAATAGTAGCTAACATAATTAACTCAGTTGTATTTGATCAGGACCGTCTGCAAAGTAAACTTAAGTTATTAATACATATTTTACTTTTGTGGCGTACAACTAAGCCCTGACCATTGCGTTGGAAATCTCTCACAGGTTAGCGAGGTTGAAGAAACGTGATGATTCCTCGTTAGCTTCACAGTTAGCGAGTTAATTTTGAGTGAACTAAAAAGATAAATACCAAAGTTCGGGGTGATTACGGGCAACATGAAAATGATCCAAAAGCTCTAAGCGAGAGGCTCTTGGAAGTAACTTCTTGCAGTGTGCGCATTGCAAAGTCGAGGGCGTTATGGTTATGTACGTTCATTTAAAACAAGAAATCATTTTGCTTTCATTTTTGATTGGTTTTAAATGAAATGGCCTTAATTCGGAAGCAGTTGCCTCTCGTGTGAGATATAATTCTTAAGCCAAGTTTTAAGTTTCTGTTCAAGTGATGATTTCATATACTGTATGTAGAGCTCCCAAATCACCTACTGTGGTACTTGATCCAATACCCTTCCTTCCTTCCTTCCTTCCTTCCTTCCTTCCTTCCTTCCTTCCTTCCTTCCTACCCACCCCCATCTTGAACAGTACTCTCCTCTCTGCCACTGTGGACCCTAGGAGCTACTAGTTATTCTCCTAATTGTAGCTATATTCTACAGAACAGTGCAACAGGAGCCTCAGGGCAAGTGCAGTGACGACACGTCTTAATCTCAATCTCGAACCCGCCGTCTCCATATAGGCCAGTTTTCTGAAGTGGACACTCTACCCTAGAAATATAAATGACTTTAATAAGTGTTGCACCACTTTAACAAATAACATTGTTCTGTTTTGCTTCCCCTCGGCCATGTCTGCAGCCGAGTCCATGATGGTACGAGCAGTCTTGGTGACTGCCACCAGTCTGGCATTGACTGGGGCTGTGGTGGCACATGCTTATCTACTTAAACACCAGTTCTACCCAACTGTGGTCTACCTCACCAAGAGCAGCCCGAGCATGGCGGTAAGGCCAGTACAAAATAAAAGTCAAATCCTTAATGTGTTTTTAGGAAAATCTTTTTCTCACACCATTATTTTGAAAACGGAATTGAGCATTTGCCCTGTGGTTTTTCCACGCTGCCAGGTGTTGTATATTCAGGCCTTTGTGTTGGTGTTCATCCTGGGAAAGTTCATGAGGAAGGTCTTTTTTGGACAGCTGAGGGCGGCAGAAATGGAGGTACACTTCTGTCTGTGTTCATTCACGTCACTTGCCTTTTCTAAATGCCTCCTCTGGTTTGTTATTTGACCTATTTTTGCCATTGTTCAACACCGCCAGCATCTCATCGAGCGCTCCTGGTATGCAGTGACGGAGACGTGCCTGGCATTCACTGTGTTCAGAGATGACTTCTCTCCCCGCTTCGTTGCTCTCTTCACCCTTCTGCTTTTTCTTAAGTGCTTTCACTGGCTGGCTGAGGACCGGGTGGACTTTGTGAGTGATGCTCTTATTTATACTGATACTTCAAGGGCTAAATGCCACATCTTTGAACTAAAGCGTCTACAATTATTCTCTTTTTCAACTTTGTCATCAGATGGAGAGAAGTCCAAATATATCATGGCTTTTCCACTTCAGAGTATTGTGTAAGTCCAGTTTATCAATAGCAGGTCTCATTCTTTCTTCCCTCTGTGTTGTTGTTGAAATCTTTGCCTTTGCCTTTTCTAAATGGTCCATTGCTTCTCAACATCAGATAGGTGGAAAATAAAGTTGTATGCAAATCATTTCCTTTCACTACAGCTGCACACTGTTGCGCCATCAACGGGCTAGAGTTGACTTTAATTATGCTGCTGCAGCATTAACAGTGTCGTAGTGCTACTTTATAGCCCTATTTGTTCATTTTATGTCATTGCTCTTATATCTAAATTCGTTGGAAATACACACAGCCAGTATTGTGAATTTAGGGCAGATGATGGCTTGATCTTCAGGGCTTTCCTAGTTGGCCCATTGAAGTCTTCCAAGAAGAAACACTGTTGCTTTCACACAGTCTCTTTATACAGTATATGGGGTGAAATTAGGAGTTGAACATGCTGACATATTAATGGGGCTCTGTGATGCACTATATAAATTTGAAAGACAATGTGATGTTTGATTGAAAGATTCATATCATGTAAATTGAAATATTAGGTTCATTCTAAAAGTAGGTGTATGAATAAATGAAATATAAGTAATTAAAGCTAGTAGTGTGCTCCACTAATGTCTTCTTTGATGTTTGACCTTAGAGGGTTGGATTCTGTATGTAATGGAAAATGTCACAGATTTCCCAGGGAATGAGCCTGGGCTACACATCAGCCTGTCACATGACTGCTCCTCCAACAGATACATTCCTCACTGGGTAAAGTTTTCTTGTTCACTCTTGTTGCAGCTCTCTTGGGGATGTTGGGTGTTCTGGATTTCCTGTTTGTCAACCATGCCTGTCACAGCATCCTCACCAGAGGAGCATCAGTCCAGCTGGTTTTTGGATTTGAGGTTTGCCATTAGTTTCACTTCTATTTTGCAAGAAACACAACTTCAGTTTTTGCGAGGTCATTTTTATTTAGCAAAGCTACAATAAACTGTCATGTCCTAATTTAGACATAAAAAGCACAAAATGTCTCTTTTCTATTTATCCTTTAGTATGCAATCCTGCTGACCATGGTGCTGACAACATTTATCAAATACCTTCTGCACACTATCGACTTGAACAGTGAGAATCCCTGGGAAAATAAGGCTGTCTACATGCTCTATACTGAGCTCTTCACAGGTACTGTATATAACGATGAAGTCAGGCATTTACATGCACTGCTACTGAAGTCAATAAAACTTACAGTCAGCCCTTTACACTTTACATGTTAACAGTTACTCACTGATTCAATTGACAGTATTATATTACAGCAATCATAGGTCAGTTAATTGGTGGTGTATCAGGTGCACTTAAGGGTCTGTTGTGTCATCATCACATGGCTTCTCACCAAACATGAATTATGGACGTCCGGAAGTGCTGCACCTGCTGGACTGATGCTCTGACTCCAACTCGGCCAAAGATAAATAGAACTGAAAGAGCGTTTGAGCTCAAACTTCGTGTGTTACACCAGAATAGAGGAACGGGCCAAAGTATGAAAAGCTTGTGGAAACTCAAGTTGGGTCAAGACACTGCTGCCAAATTTTGGCTGAATTTAGATGTTTTAAGTAAAATCAGTTCGGGGATTGATCCAACCATTTAATCACTGGAGAGATTATGGTACCCACTAAACTGCAGTTGCATTTTCCATGATCCCAAATGTCAACCGAGTTATTCGTCTGCGCTGTTTTGCTTTGGATGGTGCGTAATGTAAAATAAAGTGGAAGCAGTGCTCACTTCTCACTTGGTCCTGCAGGTTTCATCAAAGTTCTGCTGTACATCGCCTTCATGACCATCATGATAAAGGTCCACACCTTCCCACTGTTTGCCATCCGGCCCATGTACCTGGCTATGAGGTAAGTTTCCTGTTTGTCTCTGTATCTTTATTGATTCATTGTTTTCTGTTTTAATACATTTCTTTCTGAAACGTGTTTGGCCATGTTTTTATTGTGCTTGTTTGCCTTTTTTTCCTCAGGCAGTTCAAGAAAGCTGTGACAGATGCTATCATGTCTCGCAGAGCCATTCGCAACATGAACACGTTGTAAGGATTATTCCCTGATCACAAGTTGAAACTCTCAGTTTTCAGTTTGCCTTTTTTGTTGAAAGCATTGATGGATCTGCTCGCTGAAGGTCTGGATTCTCTCCTTTTCTGTTGTGCCTTCAGGTACCCTGATGCCACCCCTGAAGACCTGCAGGCTTCTGACAACGTCTGTATCATCTGTCGCGAGGAAATGGTTACTGGAGCCAAGAAACTGCCTTGTAACCACATTTTCCACTCCAGGTAAGTTGCGGTCACAAACTTGATCTTCAATAAATAAGGGTTAAATAAAGCAGGAATTATCTTTGCTTCAATGATAAGCAATTGGGGAACAAAAAAAAACGATGTGCTAAGACGTTACAGATGGTGCGGGACACGCCAAATGGACCGGGTCTGTAAATATTTACAGACTTTTACAGCCGAGACAAAGCGGGTAAAACATGCCCCAATAAAATCACATTAGGATTAACTTAAAGAACAGATGTGGTACTGGTGATTAGTCGTTATCATGACTTTACGATGGCAATATAGCAGAAACGTTGTTGTAATTTTCATAATTAATATAAAGACAGACCTGTTTTTATTATAGAAAAACCTAAATTATTAACTGCATGCAGCCACATGTATGTTCTGTCCTGCAATGATGTCATTGGGCTGTTTACATGAACTTAGAAAACTGTGAGTACTCATGTAATTGCAGAAACTGGATCTGACTCGTTTACATGACTTTCAGAAATGTGATGATAGAAATATCTCAATTTATATGATTTAGTCCCTTTATAGGATTTCATAAGGAATAGTGATGTGAGACTTTGTAAAAAGTATATTTTTTCACATTTCAAAAGAACAAAAGTAATCAGATAATGGGTGAGAATCAGAAACCTGCCTTTATTTGTTAATGCGTATTACATTCTGCTGTTTACAAGATCGCTAAAGTAATCTGACACCTCCAGGAATGATCAGATTTTTACTGTCATGTGAACAGGCGTAAAAATGAATCAGGGACTGGCTCTTGTGTATCTGCTAATTCATCACTAAACGTGGCCATTTGCTCTTATAAAGCCTGAACTAATGCCGTCCTTTTCCTGTGCTCCCCACAGCTGCCTGCGCTCCTGGTTTCAGAGGCAACAGACTTGTCCGACCTGTCGAATGGACGTGCTCCGGGCCTCTAATAACAATCAGACCCCAGCGCAGCCACAGGCACAACCCCCTCTTCCAGCAGGCCCTCCAAATGCACCCGCAGCTCCACCGGCTAATGGTGAGGCAGAGCCAGAATAAAAAAAGCATCTAACTCTTCAGAGGGACAGCGTGGAGGGGTCATGGGCACGTGGGCTGTCTTGGGTTGCTCCAGTTTCCTCCTGTGGGCCTGCTGCGTTGCCTTTGGAGCTATTGGCTAATTTAAACCGGCCTTGGGTGTGAATGAGGGTGTGAATGGTTGTCTGCTTCTGTATGTTAACCCTGCAATGAGCTGGTGACTCCAGCTGTGTGGCTCAGACCTGGAGGCACCTGGGACAGGTTCCTGTACAACCCATTAAAGGGAAAAGTGAGAGGATTGAGAGTTCAGTTTATGTGGCATCACAGTACAAGCGATGGTCAAGTGTCCACTAAAGCAGTGGTCCCCAACCTTTTTATCACCGCGGACCGGTCAGCGCTTGACAATTTGACCCGGGGGGGTTGAACTGTCGGATAAGTGTGCCCTCAAAGGCTCACAAGCGCTACTCTCTCCTACTCGCTACGATAACGTGTAAACACCCCTTCAAAATAAGCTACAGATACGCTACAAAGACGAATATAAAGGACATTTTATTTTCATGAAAGTTTTAACTCGCCATAATGACAAATCAATGGGAGCCCTGCGCTTGTTTCTCTGCAACGAGACGGTCCCATCGGGGAGTGATGGGAGACAATGACACCCCAAGTGTGCTGCTTATGCCCAGTCTACTCCATTGTTTTGTTTTAGTTGCTGTCACCGCAGAAAATCCCGCTTCACACAGATAGAATGTCGGAAATGGCAACCGGGTTTTCAGTGCTGAGGTGGCGATTTCAGGGTACTCTGCCGTGACTTTAATCCAGAATACTGGAGCACCAGGTACGATGCTCTCAGTGCGTTCACATTTACTCATGTGGGGGCCCTTCTTCTGCCCATCGTGTTCCTGTTTTTTTTCTTTCAAAATACTCCAGCGGCTTGTCTTCTAAACTAGTGTGATGTGGCGAAGTAGT